>NC_068432.1:40505288-40562788 GCF_023373465.1 Oncorhynchus keta
TCTGTCTAACACACTGACATGTACATCTCTGGTTGGAAGTCTGCCTGTCTAACACTGACATGTTCATCTCTTCAAGTGAGGTTCTGTCTGTCTAACACACTGGACATAGTTCATCTCTCTGGGTAGAAGTTCTCTGTCTGTCTAACACACTGACATGGCCCATCTCTGGGTGAGGTTCTGCCTAACACACTGACATGTTCACTTCTCTGGGTGAGTCTCTGTCTCTGGTTCCAACACACCACATACCATTCCTCTGGGTGTGAGGGTCTCTGTCTAACACACTGACATGCACATATCTCTTGGGTGAGGTTCTGTCTGTCTAACACACTGACATGTTCATCTCTCTGGGTGAGGTTCTGTCTGTCTAACACACTGACATGTTCATCTCTCTGGGTGAGGTTCTTCTGTCTAACACACCTGTTCATCTTCTAACACACTGACATGTTCATCTCTCTGGGTGAGGTTCTGTCTGTCTACACACTGACATGTTCATCTCTCTCTGTCTAACACACTGGTTCATCTCTCTGGGTGAGGTCTGTCTAACACACTGACATGTTCATCTCTGGGTGAGGTTCTGTCTGTCTAACACACTGACATGTTCATCTCTCTGGGTGAGGTTCTGTCTGTCTAAACACTGACATGTTCATCTCTCTGGGTGAGGTTCTGTCTAACACACTGACATGTTCATCTCTCTGGGTGAGGTTCTGTCTGTCTAACACACTGACATGTTCATCTCTCTGGGTGAGGTTCTGTCTAACACACTGTTCATCCTCTCTCAGGTTCTGTCTGTCTAACACTGACATGTTCATCTCTCTGGGTGAGGTTCTGTCTGTCTAACATGTTCATCTCTCTGGGTGAGGTTCTGTCTGTCTAACACACTGACATGTTCATCTCTCTGGGTGAGGTTCTGTCTGTCTAACACACTGACATGTTCATCTCTCTCTGAGGTTCTGGACATGTTCAGGTTCTGTCTAACACACTGACATGTTCATCTCTCTGGGTGAGGTTCTGTCTGTCTAACACACTGACATGTTCATCTCTCTGGGTGAGGTTCTGTCTGTCTAACACACTGACATGTTCATCTCTCTGGGTGAGGTTCTGTCTGTCTAACACACTGACATGTTCATCTCTCTGGGTGAGGTTCTGTCTAACACACTGACATGTTCATCTCTCTGGGTGAGGTTCTGTCTGTCTAACACACTGACATGTTCATCTCTCTCTGGGTGAGGGTTCTGTCTAACACACTGACATGTTCATCTCTCTGGGTGAGGTTCTGTCTAACACACTGACATGTTCATCTCTCTGGGTGAGGTTCTGTCTGTAACACACTGACATGTTCATCTCTCTGGGTGAGGTTCTGTCTAACACACTGACATGTTCATCTCTCTGGGTGAGGTTCTGTCTAACACACTGACATGTTCATCTCTGGGTGAGGTTCTGTCTGTCTAACACACTGACATGTTCATCTCTCTGGGTGAGGTTCTGTCTGTCTAACACACTGACATGTTCATCTCTCTGGGTGAGGTTCTGTCTTTCTAACACACTGACATGTTCATCTCTCTGGGTGAGGTTCTGTCTAACACACTGACATGTTCATCTCTGGGTGAGGTTCTGTCTGTCTAACACACTGACATGTTCATCTCTCTGGGTGAGGTTCTGTCTGTCTAACACACTGACATGTTCATCTCTGGGTGAGGTTCTGTCTGTCTAACACACTGACATGTTCATCTCTCTGGGTGAGGTTCTGTCTGTCTAACACACTGACATGTTCATCTCTCTGGGTGAGGTTCTGTCTGTCTAACACACTGACATGTTCATCTCTCTGGGTGAGGTAACACACTCATTCTGTCTAACACACTGACATGTTCATCTCTGGGTGAGGTTCTGTCTGTCTAACACACTGACATAACACACTGACATGTTCATCTCTCTGGGTGAGGTTCTGTCTGTCTAACACACTGACATGTTCATCTCTCTGGGTGAGGTTCTGTCTAACACACTGACATGTTCTGTTCTGTCTAACACACTGACATGTTCATCTCTCTGGGTGAGGTTCTGTCTGTCTAACACACTGACATGTTCATCTCTCTGGGTGTCTAACACACTGACATGTTCATCTCTCTGGGTGTTCTAACACACTGACATGTTCATCTCTCTGGGTGAGGTTCTGTCTAACACACTGACATGTTCATCTCTCTGGGTGAGGTTCTTCTGTCTAACACACTGACATGTTCATCTCTCTGGGTGAGGTTCTGTCTAACACACTGACATGTTCATCTCTCTGGGTGAGGTTCTGTCTAACACACTGACATGTTCATCTCTCTGGGTGAGGTTCTGTCTAACACACTGACATGTTCATCTCTCTGGGTGATGTCTCACTGACATGTACATCTCTCTGGGTGAGATTCTGTCTGTCTAACACACTGACGTGTTCATCTCTCTGGGTGAGGTTCTGTCTAACACACTGACATGTTCATCTCTCTGGGTGAGGTTCTGTCTGTCTAACACACTGACATGTTCATCTCTCTGGGTGAGGTTCTGTCTGTCTAACACACTGACATGTTCATCTCTCTGGGTGAGGTTCTGTCTAACACACTGACATGTTCATCTCTCTGGGTGAGGTTCTGTCTAACACACTGACATGTTCATCTCTCTGGGTGAGGTTCTGTCTGTCTAACACACTGACATGTACATCTCTCTGGGTGAGGTTCTGTCTGTCTAACACACTGACATGTTCATCTCTCTGGGTGAGGTTCTGTCTAACACACTGACATGTTCATCTCTCTGGGTAACTAACACACTGACATGTTCATCTCTCTGGGTGAGTTCTGTCTGTCTAACACACTGACATGTTCATCTCTCTGGGTGAGGTTCTGTCTAACACACTGACATGTTCATCTCTCTGGGTGAGGTTCTGTCTAACACACTGACATGTACATCTCTCTGGGTGAGGTTCTGTCTGTCTAACACACTGACATGTTCATCTCTCTGGGTGAGTTTCTGTCTAACACACTGACATGTTCATCTCTCTGGGTGAGGTTCTGTCTGTCTAACACACTGACATGTTCATCTCTCTGGGTGAGGTTCTGTCTAACACACTGACATGTTCATCTCTCTGGGTGAGGTTCTGTCTAACACACTGACATGTTCATCTCTCTGGGTGAGACATGTCTCTGGGTGTTCTGTCTAACACACTGACATGTTCATCTCTCTGGGTGAGGTTCTGTCTAACACACTGACATGTTCATCTCTCTGGGTGAGGTTCTGTCTAACACACTGACATGTTCATCTCTGGGTGAGTTCTTCTGTCTAACACACTGACATGTTCATCTCTCTGGGTGAGGTTCTGTCTGTCTAACACACTGACATGTTCATCTCTCTGGGTGAGGTTCTGTTCTGTCTAACACACTGACATGTTCATCTCTGGGTGAGGTTCTGTCTAACACACTGACATGTTCATCTCTCTGGGTGAGGTTCTGTCTAACACACTGACATGTTCATCTCTCTGGGTGAGGTTCTGTCTAACACACTGACATGTTCATCTCTCTGGGTGAGGTTCTGTCTGTCTAACACACTGACATGTTCATCTCTCTGGGTGAGGTTCTGTCTGTCTAACACACTGACATGTTCATCTCTCTGGGTGAGGTTCTGTCTGTCTAACACACTGACATGTTCATCTCTCTGGGTGAGGTTCTGTCTGTCTAACACACTGACATGTTCATCTCTCTGGGTGAGATTCTGTCTGTCTAACACACTGACATGTTCATCTCTCTGGGTGAGGTTCTGTCTAACACACTGACATGTTCATCTCTCTGGGTGAGGTTCTGTCTGTCTAACACACTGACATGTTCATCTCTCTGGGTGAGGTTCTGTTCATCTCTCTGGGTGAGGTTCTGTCTGTCTAACACACTGACATGTTCATCTCTCTGGGTGAGGTTCTGTCTGTCTAACACACTGACATGTTCATCTCTCTGGGTGAGGTTCTGTCTAACACACTGACATGTTCATCTCTCTGGGTGAGGTTCTGTCTAACACACTGACATGTTCATCTCTCTGGGTGAGGTTCTGTCTAACACACTGACATGTTCATCTCTCTGGGTGAGGTTCTGTCTGTCTAACACACTGACATGTTCATCTCTCTGGGTGAGGTTCTGTCTGTCTAACACACTGACATGTTCATCTCTCTGGGTGAGGTTCTGTCTGTCTAACACACTGACATGTTCATCTCTCTGGGTGAGGTTCTGTCTGTCTAACACACTGACATGTTCATCTCTCTGGGTGAGGTTCTGTCTGTCTAACACACTGACATGTTCATCTCTCTGGGTGAGGTTCTGTCTAACACACTGACATGTTCATCTCTCTGGGTGAGGTTCTGTCTGTCTAACACACTGACATGTTCATCTCTCTGGGTGAGGTTCTGTCTAACACACTGACATGTTCATCTCTCTGGGTGAGGTTCTGTCTAACACACTGACATGTTCATCTCTCTGGGTGAGGTTCTGTCTGTCTAACACACTGACATGTTCATCTCTCTGGGTGAGGTTCTGTCTGTCTAACACACTGACATGTTCATCTCTCTGGGTGAGGTTCTGTCTAACACACTGACATGTTCATCTCTCTGGGTGAGGTTCTGTCTAACACACTGACATGTTCATCTCTCTGGGTGAGGTTCTGTCTAACACACTGACATGTTCATCTCTCTGGGTGAGGTTCTGTCTAACACACTGACATGTTCATCTCTCTGGGTGAGGTTCTGTCTAACACACTGACATGTTCATCTCTCTGGGTGAGGTTCTGTCTGTCTAACACACTGACATGTTCATCTCTCTGGGTGAGGTTCTGTCTGTCTAACACACTGACATGTTCATCTCTCTGGGTGAGGTTCTGTCTAACACACTGACATGTTCATCTCTCTGGGTGAGGTTCTGTCTAACACACTGACATGTTCATCTCTCTGGGTGAGGTTCTGTCTGTCTAACACACTGACATGTTCATCTCTCTGGGTGAGGTTCTGTCTGTCTAACACACTGACATGTTCATCTCTCTGGGTGAGGTTCTGTCTAACACACTGACATGTTCATCTCTCTGGGTGAGGTTCTGTCTAACACACTGACATGTTCATCTCTCTGGGTGAGGTTCTGTCTGTCTAACACACTGACATGTTCATCTCTCTGGGTGAGGTTCTGTCTAACACACTGACATGTACATCTCTCTGGGTGAGGTTCTGTCTGTCTAACACACTGACATGTTCATCTCTCTGGGTGAGGTTCTGTCTGTCTAACACACTGACATGTACATCTCTCTGGGTGAGGTTCTGTCTGTCTAACACACTGACATGTTCATCTCTCTGGGTGAGGTCTAACACACTGACATGTTCATCTCTGTCTAACACACTGACATGTTCATCTCTCTGGGTGAGGTTCTGTCTGTCTAACACACTGACATGTTCATCTCTCTGGGTGAGGTTCTGTCTGTCTAACACACTGACATGTTCATCTCTCTGGGTGAGGTTCTGTCTGTCTAACACACTGACATGTTCATCTCTCTGGGTGAGGTTCTGTCTGTCTAACACACTGACATGTTCATCTCTCTGGGTGAGGTTCTGTCTGTCTAACACACTGACATGTTCATCTCTCTGGGTGAGGTTCTGTCTGTCTAACACACTGACATGTTCATCTCTCTGGGTGAGGTTCTGTCTGTCTAACACACTGACATGTTCATCTCTCTGGGTGAGGTTCTGTCTGTCTAACACACTGACATGTTCATCTCTCTGGGTGAGGTTCTGTCTAACACACTGACATGTTCATCTGTCTGGGTGAGGTTCTGTCTGTCTAACACACTGACATGTTCATCTCTCTGGGTGAGGTTCTGTCTAACACACTGACATGTACACCTCTCTGGGTGAGGTTCTGTCTAACACACTGACATGTTCATCTCTCTGGGTGAGGTTCTGTCTAACACACTGACATGTTCATCTCTCTGGGTGAGGTTCTGTCTAACACACTGACATGTACATCTCTCTGGGTGAGGTTCTGTCTAACACACTGACATGTACATCTCTCTGGTTGAGGTTCTGTCTGTCTAACACACTGACATGTACATCTCTCTGGTTGAGGTTCTGTCTGTCTAACACACTGACATGTACATCTCTCTGGGTGAGGTTCTGTCTAACACACTGACATGTACATCTCTCTGGTTGAGGTTCTGTCTGTCTAACACACTGACATGTTCATCTCTCTGGGTGAGGTTCTGTCTGTCTAACACACTGACATGTTCATCTCTCTGGGTGAGGTTCTGTCTAACACACTGACATGTTCATCTCTCTGGGTGAGGTTCTGTCTGTCTAACACACTGACATGTTCATCTCTCTGGGTGAGGTTCTGTCTAACACACTGACATGTTCATCTCTCTGGGTGAGGTTCTGTCTAACACACTGACATGTTCATCTCTCTGGGTGAGGTTCTGTCTTTCTAACACACTGACATGTTCATCTGTCTGGGTGAGGTTCTGTCAACACACTGACATGTTCATCTCTCTGGGTGAGGTTCTGTCTAACACACTGACATGTACATCTCTCTGGGTGAGGTTCTGTCTAACACACTGACATGTTCATCTCTCTGGGTGAGGTTCTGTCTAACACACTGACATGTACATCTCTCTGGGTGAGGTTCTGTCTAACACACTGACATGTACATCTCTCTGGGTGAGGTTCTGTCTAACACACTGACATGTACATCTCTCTGGTTGAGGTTCTGTCTGTCTAACACACTGACATGTTCATCTCTCTGGGTGAGGTTCTGTCTGTCTAACACACTGACATGTTCATCTCTCTGGGTGAGGTTCTGTCTAACACACTGACATGTTCATCTCTCTGGGTGAGGTTCTGTCTAACACACTGACATGTTCATCTCTCTGGGTGAGGTTCTGTCTGTCTAACACACTGACATGTTCATCTCTCTGGGTGAGGTTCTGTCTGTCTAACACACTGACATGTACATCTCTCTGGGTGAGATTCTGTCTGTCTAACACACTGACGTGTTCATCTCTCTGGGTGAGGTTCTGTCTAACACACTGACATGTTCATCTCTCTGGGTGAGGTTCTGTCTAACACACTGACATGTTCATCTCTCTGGTTGAGGTTCTGTCTATCTAACAAACTGACATGTTCATCTCTCTGGGTGAGGTTCTGTCTAACACACTGACATGTTCATCTCTCTGGGTGAGGTTCTGTCTAACACACTGACATGTTCATCTCTCTGGGTGAGGTTCTGTCTAACACACTGACATGTTCATCTCTCTGGGTGAGGTTCTGTCTGTCTAACACACTGACATGTTCATCTCTCTGGGTGAGGTTCTGTCTGTCTAACACACTGACATGTACATCTCTCTGGGTGAGATTCTGTCTGTCTAACACACTGACGTGTTCATCTCTCTGGGTGAGGTTCTGTCTAACACACTGACATGTTCATCTCTCTGGGTGAGGTTCTGTCTGTCTAACACACTGACATGTTCATCTCTCTGGGTGAGGTTCTGTCTAACACACTGACATGTTCATCTCTCTGGGTGAGGTTCTGTCTAACACACTGACATGTTCATCTCTCTGGTTGAGGTTCTGTCTAACACACTGACATGTTCATCTCTCTGGGTGAGGTTCTGTCTGTCTAACACACTGACATGTTCATCTCTCTGAGTGAGGTTCTGTCTAACACACTGACATGTTCATCTCTCTGGGTGAGGTTCTGTCTAACACACAGACATGTACATCTCTCTGGGTGAGGTTCTGTCTGTCTAACACACTGACATGTTAATCTCTCTGGTTGAGGTTCTGTCTGTCTAACACACTGACATGTACATCTCTCTGGGTGAGGTTCTGTCTAACACACTGACATGTTCATCTCTCTGGGTGAGGTTCTGTCTAACACACTGACATGTACATCTCTCTGGTTGAGGTTCTGTCTGTCTAACACACTGACATGTACATCTCTCTGGGTGAGGTTCTGTCTAACACACTGACATGTACATCTCTCTGGTTGAGGTTCTGTCTGTCTAACACACTGACATGTACATCTCTCTGGGTGAGGTTCTGTCTAACACACTGACATGTTCATCTCTCTGGTTGAGGTTCTGTCTGTCTAACACACTGACATGTTCATCTCTCTGGGTGAGGTTCTGTCTAACACACTGACATGTTCATCTCTCTGGGTGAGGTTCTGTCTAACACACTGACATGTTCATCTCTCTGGGTGAGGTTCTGTCTGTCTAACACACTGACATGTTCATCTCTCTGGGTGAGGTTCTGTCTAACACACTGACATGTTCATCTCTCTGGGTGAGGTTCTGTCTGTCTAACACACTGACATGTTCATCTCTCTGGGTGAGGTTCTGTCTAACACACTGACATGTTCATCTCTCTGGGTGAGGTTCTGTCTTTCTAACACACTGACATGTTCATCTCTCTGGGTGAGGTTCTGTCTAACACACTGACATGTTCATCTCTCTGGGTGAGGTTCTGTCTAACACACTGACATGTTCATCTCTCTGGGTGAGGTTCTGTCTTTCTAACACACTGACATGTTCATCTGTCTGGGTGAGGTTCTGTCAACACACTGACATGTTCATCTCTCTGGGTGAGGTTCTGTCTTTCTAACACACTGACATGTTCATCTGTCTGGGTGAGGTTCTGTCAACACACTGACATGTTCAACTGTCTGGGTGAGGTTCTGTCTGTCTAACACACTGACATGTTCATCTCTCTGGGTGAGGTTCTGTCTGTCTAACACACTGACATGTTCATCTCTCTGGGTGAGGTTCTGTCTAACACACTGACATGTTCATCTCTCTGGGTGAGGTTCTGTCTAACACACTGACATGTTCATCTCTCTGGGTGAGGTTCTGTCTAACACACTGACATGTTCATCTCTCTGGTTGAGGCTCTTTCTGTCTAACACACTGACATGTTCATCTCTCTGGGTGAGGTTCTGTCTGTATAACACACTGACATGTTCATCTCTCTGGGTGAGGTTCTGTCTAACACACTGACATGTTAATCTCTCTGAGTGAGGTTCTGTCTAACACACTGACATGTACATCTCTCTGGGTGAGGTTCTGTCTGTCTAACACACTGGCATGTACATCTCTCTGGGTGAGGTTCTGTCTGTCTAACACACTGACATGTTCATCTCTCTGGGTGAGGTTCTGTCTAACACACTGACATGTACATCTCTCTGGGTGAGGTTCTGTCTAACACACTGACATGTACATCTCTCTGGGTGAGGTTCTGTCTAACACACTGACATGTTCATCTCTCTGGGTGAGGTTCTGTCTAACACACTGACATGTACATCTCTCTGGGTGAGGTTCTGTCTAACACACTGACATGTTCATCTCTCTGGGTGAGGTTCTGTCTAACACACTGACATGTACATCTCTCTGGGTGAGGTTCTCTCTAACACACTGACATGTACATCTCTCTGGGTGAGGATCTGTCTAACACACTGACATGTACATCTCTCTGGGTGAGGTTCTGTCTGTCTAACACACTGACATGTTCATCTCTCTGGGTGAGGTTCTGTCTGTCTAAACACACTGACATGTACATCTCTCTGGGTGAGGTTCTGTCTAACACACTGACATGTACATCTCTCTGGGTGATGTTCTGTCTGTCTAAACACACTGACATGTTCATCTCTCTGGGTGAGGTTCTGCCTCTACTGGGTGAGGTTCTGTCTAACACACTGACATGTACAGCTCTCTGGGTGAGGTTCTGTCTAACACACTGACATGTACAGCTCTCTGGTTGAGGTAATGTTACTACTGGGTTAGGTAATGTCTCTACTGGGTGAGGTAATGTCTCTACTGGGTGAGGTTCTGTCTCTACTGGGTGAGGTAATGTCACTACTGGGTTAGGTAATGTCTCTACTGGGTGAGGTAATGTCTCTACTGGGTGAGGTTCTGTCTCTACTGGCTGAGGTAATGTCTCTACTGGGTGAGGTAATGTCTCTACTGGGTGAGGTAATGTCTCTACTGGGTGCGTAATTCCCTTCCTTCTCTGACACTGCTTGCCCAAATATTTATATATTCTTAAGTCCATTCCTTTACTTTAGATGTGTGTGTATTGTTGTGAAATCGTTAGATATTACTGCACTGTTGGAGCTTGAAACACAAGCATTTCGCTACACCCGCAATAACATCTGCTAAACACGTGTATGTGACAAATACAATTTGACTTGATTTGATGTTTTCCAAGTGATGGACATGTGCAGTCAGGTGGCAGGTCAAGAAAGTGATATATGTGGCTTGTATAAATGTTATGCTGAGTGCAAGGCGGTTCCCAATTCAGACATCAGTATCAACCTGTCTTTCAGTCAGAGGACTCCATGACCAAAGCCTTTCCTGTCCTTTATCTGTATAAAGAGAGAGTTCAAGTTGATGAGTGACACATGTATTGAATGGGTGGTGTTGTCTTGTCCGTATATTCAGGTTATTGTCTATCTGTAAATTCTGTTTATACTTATTAGTAGTCAGTTTTAATCTCTTCTAAGGTGTTTTCCAGTGCCAGTCGATCAGCTCCAGACCCCCCTCGTCACAGATACCGGTGTTAGAAGTGGATTTTTATAATATATATGTTTCATATATGTTTGTCTTACATAGATAACACCATTGATACCCAGGGCTGATCAGGCCTTAGAAAAACAGCCGCATTTACAGTATTAACAAAGGCAATGTATAGGAAAGACATTTAAAAAAAGAAAGAAAAGTTAACACTGGTCATGAAGGAGCCTGACTTACAGATCTGACCCAGCTCCTATCACAGAGAAATAGAGGGAAGGAGAGAAAGAAAGACTTTCATCATACAGTCATGGAAGCCAGCAGTTAACAGCTAATTCACAAGGGACATGTACAACACACAAGACACAAACACTGATTGCATTATCAATGGTGGTTATGTCCTACATTACTCTGAAACGGGACTGGTATCTGGCCACTGGTTCCTTATCTGGGGATCTGTCATAATTATTTTTGCCCTATAAAATACACAATAATGTTGTTGCTTGTTAGCATATTTTGGGGGGTGTGCTGAAGCCCTTAAATGCTAGCTAACTAGTTTGCTTGATAATTTAGCAGGGATCTTACAGTAGCAAGCCAGTTCGAATTAAAACATTATTAAAAGCAAGCTGGCAACATGCATCAAACATGTCTTCAGGTTTGGTTGATTATTAGCTAGCTAGCTAACGTTAGCTTGCACGGATCAACATGAGTTCAGGTTCAATGTAAATATTCCTCTCACATTACACATTAGGGAGAGGCTATGTATTCAACGAGTTACATCACAGTATCATAGCATAGCATCATGGCGGCATAACCTGTCAAATAATGGCATGTTGCTATCTATAAAGACAACATAGCTACTTACCAACAACACACCAGTCTCAGGTTTGACTTTTCCAGGGTTGGAACCATAGACATTAAAACCTGTAAAAGTGATAGCACTGTCGTCACCCACGTATTCCTCTGGCAAATAAATGTTGAAAATAAGGTCTGAGGTTAATAAATAGATGCATAAATAAATGGATGATTGAATGCACACAGATAATACAATAATGAATCCCACTTTCATCTTATTCATTTATATTATTTATTAATTTCTTTCTTTCTATCTTTCTTCTTCCAATATGATAATAAGGAGGTGTCAATCAAACGTATGTGGGTGGTATCTAACAGACCATTGGTTGATCAATGCCACGGTGCGTTGCTCAATTGAATTTGTTTGGGCTGAGTTCAGCATGACAGAATGTGTTCAACGGTGATGTTTCACATTCACACCCCCCCAAACAATGTGTAGCACATATACAGTTGAAGTCAGAAGTTTACATACACTTAGGTTGGGGTCATTAAAACTCATTTTTCAACCACTCCACAAACTATAGTTTTGGAAACTCGGTTAGGACATCTACTTTGTGCATGACAGAAGGACTTTTTCCAAAAATTGTTTACAGACAGACTATTTCACTTATAATTCACTGCATCACAATTCCAGTGGGTCAGAAGTTTACATACACTAACTTGACTGTGCCTTTAAACAGCTTGGAAAATTCCAGAAAATGATGTAATGGCTTTAGAAGCTTCTGATAGGATAACTGACATCAGTTGAGTCAATTGGAGGTGTACCTTTGGATGTATTTCAAGGCCTACCTTCGAACTCAGCGCCTCTTTGCTAGACATCATGGGAACATCGAAAGTAATCAGCCAAGACGTCAGAAAACAAATTGTAGACATCCACAAGTCTGGTTCATCCTTGGGAGCAGCTTCCAAACACCTGAAGGTACCATGTTCATCTGTACAAACAATAGTACGCAAGTATAAACACCATCCGACCACGCAGCCATCATATCGCTTTGGTGCGAAAAGTGCAAATCAATCCCAGAACAACAGCAAAGGACCTTGTGAAGATGCTGGAGGAAACAGGTACAAAAGTATCTATATCCACAGTAAAACGAGTCCTATATCGACATAACCTGGAAGGCCGCTCAACAAGGAAGAAGCCAATGCTCCAAAACTGCCATAAAAAAAAATCCAGACAACGGTTTGCAACTGAACATGGGGACAAAGATCATACTTTTTGGAGAAATGTCCTCTGGCCTGATGAAACAAAAATAGAACTCTTTGGCCATAATGACCATCGTTATGTTTGGAGGAAAAAGGTGGACGCTTGCAAGCTGAAGAACACCATCCCAACCGTGAAGCACGGGGGGGCAGCATCATGTTGTGGGGGTGCTTTGCTGCAGGAGGGACTGGTGCACTTCACAAAATATATGGCATCATGAGGGAGGAGAATTATGTGGATATATTGAAGCAACATCTCAAGACATCAGTCAGGAAGTTAAAGCTTGGTCGCAAATGGGTCTTCCAAATGGACATTGACCCCAAGCATACTTCCAAAGTTGTGACGAAATGGCTTAAGGACAACAAAGTCAAAGCATTGAAGTGGCCATCACAAGGCCCTGACCTCAATCCTATAGAAAATGTATGGGCAGACCTGAAAAAGCATGTGCGAGCAAGGAGGCCTACAAACCTGACTCAGTTACACCAGCTCTGTCAGGAGGAATGGGACAAAATTCCTCCAATTTATTTTAGGAGAGCTTGTGGAAGGCTACCCAAAATGTTTGACCCAAGTTAAACAATTTCAAGGCAATGCTACCAAATACTAATTGAGTGTATGTAAACTTCTGACCCACTGAGAACGTGATGAAAGAAATAAAAGCCGAAAGAAATCATTCTCTCTACTATTATTCTGACATTTCATATTCTTAAAATAAAGTGGTGATCCTAACTAACCTAAAACAGGGAACTTTTACTGGGATTAATTATCAGGAATTGTGAAAAACTGAGTTTAAATGTATTTGGCTAAGGTGTATATAAACTTTAGACTTCAACTGTAGCTATGTACCAATATAATATAACTTTTGGGGGGGGGGAATTGGAAATGATATATATGATATGTGCACCATAAAGACACACAAAAATAACAACTGGAATGTTGTCCTTACTTGCTGTAAAAACAGGTGAATAATTTTGAAAGACTGAGCCATTGACTGCCTGCCTGCACCAGCTGGCTGTGTTACGAGTAGGTTGCTTTTGATAATAAGGCACTGGACTACAGCCATATAGTTTTGAACCTAGATGAAGACCATAAGATGGGAGTAGGTAAGAAGGAGTTGACCGGGATGAGCGAGAGGAATGACCAGTTGGCCAGAAAAGTATTAGGATAAGGTATCAGGATATGGTAAGACCCAGATGCAGACCGTGTCGAAGTAACAAAGTTTATTACAGCAACAGAGGCAAAGGTACAGGACGGCAGGCAGGCTCAGGGTCAGGCTCAGGCAGAGGTTGGAAATCCATATAGGGGCAAAGATACAAGAAGGCAGGCTCAGGGTCAGGCAGAGTGGTCAGGCGGGCGGGTTCAGGGTCAGGACAGGCAAGTGTCAAAAATCAGGAGGGCGAGAAAAAGAGAGTCTGGGAAACGACAGGAGTTGACAGGACAAACAATGGTAAGCTTGACAAACAAGACGAACTGGCAACAGACAAACAGAAGACGCAGGTATAAGTACACAGGGGATAATGGGGAAGATGGGCAACACCTGGAGCAGGGTGGAGACAAGCACAAAAGACAGGTGAAAAAGATCAGGACGTGACAGAAAAGCATGGTACGCTAACGTTAATGAGTATCAAGCTATCTAACTTGGCTAAAACTGACAGTTGAGTTGGCTAGCGAGCTGCGTTTTACATCCAGAGTCTCAGTCTTAGACTTAGCTAGTTAGCTAGCTTATGGAGGACCAAACCTGCTGCAATTATAATTAAATGAATGAATAAATAATACACATAAATAGATAAATAAATCATCTGTATTTCAACCTCCAATATGATAATGAGGGGTTATTAATCAAATGTCTGTGGGTGATATCTAAAACACCATTGGTTGATCAATGTCAAGGTGCGTTGCTCGACTGCTTTTGCTTGATTTTGCACCAACAATATGAAATTAGCCACAATATAAGGATTAGCCACAATAGTAGAATTTGCAGTTTGCCTTCAGAATAAAAGCCCTGAATTAAAACTGATGCAAACAGATACAACTTGTGTAGTCATGGCATATTTGGACTGGATAATGTTTAACGAGTTTGGAATGGTATATAAATGCTGCTACAAGGGACACATAGGTTAATGAATATATTTGCAAGCTGTTTATCTGATTGATAAAATTGACACATCTGTCATTCTGCCCCTGAACCTAGGCCGTCATTGAAAATAAGAATTGTCTATACATTAAACCTGAAACGGGATACTGGGTATTTGGCCATTGGCCCAATTTTATTGCAAGGAATTCTAATTGGTCAACCACAGGCTAGGCTTGGGTATAAACTACATCCAGTCTCTTTGTTCAGAGGAGAAAACACTGAGAACAGGGAAGAATGAAATCTACCATCCACGTTCCAGCACAACTACTATGATTTTTTCTCTTTGAAGAAATATATTTTTCTCCTCCTGATTTGCTCTGGCGTCTGTGTTATTGAAGAATAACATCAACTGCTAACACTAGTTACCATTTGAACCGTTTTTGTCAAACTACTTTGTTCCCCTGCCTGCTTAAATATGTATTTTTGACTGAACGTTGGCAAGAAAAATGAAATCTTACTGTGAATAGGTTGCGTTTTAATATAATTTGGCTGATTAGGGGGCTTGTGCACATTTATATTAGTGTTACATTAGCTAGTTATCTAAGTTACTGACTTCCTAAGATTTATTTAGTTGTTGTTGCCTTTCAGGTGGAGTGGCGTTGCTGACAGGCCAGCATGCTGACAGGCCAGGGCCCATAAACAAAGGATCTCAGAGTAGTACTGATTTTAGGATTTTTGCCTTCACACTGAGTACATGTTACATCTTCCCCTGCCATGCCCTCTACTTCTCATCCTGTGTCTCCCTAACCTGCCAACACCCCCCAGTGCGCTCTCCCTCTCTCGCTCTGTGTGGGTGTATCTGATTGTGGGAGTGGAGACAGATGTGCTGGAGTCAGAGCAGATCCCCACCAGCTGCAACCTGTTCAATAATCAAGACCTCTACAAATACTCAGCCCTGCCACTAGATCTTAGCCTTTGCACAGGAGTCTGCATGTCAAGCGGTTTGTGCCTGCATAGAGCTTATTATCCCGTGGTGCCTGGTTTCCCGAGCCTGACACTGCTCTTCTCTCTCTTCTCTCTTCTCCCTGTCACCAGTCCCTCATCTCATCAGTCCTGCTTCCCTGCCCTGGACCCCCGCTCTTCTGCTTCCTTGGATTCCGCTCCGGACCTGCTTACCCTGCCCCTGCTCCCCTTGCCGCTGCCTCAGTTCCTGGACGGTGACACATCTTCAAGCTGGCTGTTATGGATGCAATCACTGACTTATGTTCACTTTGTCTACTTGTCTCATTCTTCAATCTTGTCTGGGATATATATTTTAGTTGACACACCTGTATGTTGTCTGGTATACATTCATAAAATGTATTCACCCTGACATGAGACTTGCATTTACTTTATACCTTTTGAATAATAAGCTCCAAGTGTGTGAAGATCAACGTGACAAACATGCTATGAACAGTTGTTTTGGAGCAAAATAAAACTGAGCTTATACAACTTTTTATTGCACTTGGACATCCCCAAAAGGTGGCCTTTGAAAGCCTTGGTAGTTGGGAACTGTCTGTAGATAGCTGACAACAGGGTGGCAGGTGTTTTGATGTGCTGCTCTAGAGTTCCATAGCCAAGCAGATTCACCTGGGGACAGGGGGATGGATACGTGGTAGTTTTGATAAAATCAAGGAGACTTTTACAGGGAGGAGACAGCATGTGTTTTGATTACAGAAAATCCAATCCAACCAGTGGCCCTGGATAATAAGATATGTTGTCACAAAAGCAAACTGTCATAGTGAAGAAGGTTTACATAGTGCATCAGGTATACTGTTATGAGCGTAGCTTACATCTCTGGGCTATGGAGAGATCGCAGGCAGTTGGTCAGAAGGCTCTGGAAGTCCTTGGACCATTCTGTCTCTGTAGCACCTGGAGAAAGATGGATAGTGGTAGTGAGTGCAAGAAAGAGAGAGAGAGCCCTCACCCCTGACCTCCCACTGGCCCAGGGCCCTTCTGCCTAGTATCATGCAATATAAAGGAAAATAACAATACCATGACTTACTGACAGAGTACTCAATGTTCCTGCTGGTAGCAAGCCTCAACCTGGAAGCAGAGAAATGTCCTGCCTTGTAGTATGGTTGCATCTATCTAAACCAGGCTCCAAGAAATCAGATGACAAATTGCAGAGCTTAATAAAATAAAATTGTACCTGTATTTAGGATTCATGTAACAGTTTGCCTACTTCCCATGCATGTATGTAAATGACAATAGAACTAATTAAAAACATGTATGCCATTTTGTGATAATGGCTATATCTATTACTAGCTAAGATATTATTCATATTATGACACCATGTCTCATCTCACTAACAATTGCTAAGGGGAACAGCAAATTCCACTATTGTGACTAGCTTCACATAGGTGACTTATTCCACCATTACAACATGCTCCTCCTTATTTGACTGTAGTTAGATAGCTGCTAGCTTAGATGCCTGTGATAGTTGAGACCTAATTTTGCAGCCAGGCCACTTAAAAAATGGATGTTAAAGAAAATTAGCCAAGGTAGCTAGCTAGCTAGCTAAATTACAACCATATTAATTCATCCTTAAGAGTCTATTGACACAGCTGTGTGTCAATCTAAGTAAAAACAAAAATAAATCCCCCTTAAAGCTCATCACTCTGCAACTGGATCGTGGACTTCCTGATGGGCCACCCCCAGGTGGTGAGGGTAGGTAGCAACACATCTGCCACGCTGATCCTCAACACTGGAGCTCCACAGGGGTGCGTGCTCAGTCCCCTCCTGTACTCCCTGTTTACCCACAACAGCATGACCAGGCACGACTCCAATACCATCATTAGGTTTGCAGACGACAGCCTATAGGGCGGAGGTCAGAGACCTGGCCGGGTGGTGCCAGAATAACAACCTATCCCTCAACGTAACCAAGACAAAGGAGATGATTGTGGACTACAGGAAAAGCAAAACTGAGCATGCCCCCGTTCTCATCGACGGGGCTGTAGTGGAGCAGGTTGAGAGCTTCAAGTTCCTCGGTGTCCACATCAACAACAACCTAGAATGGTCCAAACACACCAAGACAGTCGTGAAGAGGGCACGACAAAGCCTATTCCCCCTCAGGAAACTAAAAAGATTTGGCATGGGTCCTGAGATCCTCAAAAGGTTCTACAGCTGTAACATCGAGAGCATGTTGCATCACTGGTTGCATCACTGCCTGGTACGACAATTGCTCGGCCTCTGACCGTAAGGCACTACAGAGGGTAGTGCGTACGGCCCAGTACATCACTGGGGCAAAGCTGCCTGCCATCCAGGACCACTACACCAGGCGGTGTCAGAGGAAGGCCTTAAAAATTGTCAACGACCCCAGCCACCCCAGTCATAGACTGTTCTCTCTACTACCGCATGGCAAGCAGGACCGGAGTGCCAAGTCTAGAACAAAAAGGCTTCTCAACAGTTTTTACCCCCAAGCCATAAGACTCCTGAACAGGTAATCAAATGGATACCCGGACTATTTGCATTGTGTGTCCCTCCCCAACCCCTCTTTAACGCTGCTGCTTCTCTCTGTTTATCATATATGCAATGTCACTTTAACTATACATTCATGTACATACTACCTCAATTGGGCCGACCAACCAGTGCTCCCGCACATTGGCTAACCGGGCTATCTGCATTGTGTCCCGCCACCCACCAACCCCTCTTTTACGCTACTGCTACTCTCTGTTCATCATATATGTATTGTCACTTTAACCATGTCTGCATGTACATACTACCTCAATCAGTCGGACTAACCGGTGTCTGTGTGTAGCCTCACTACTTTTATAGCGGGGCTACTGTATGTAGCCCCGCTACTGTATATAGCCTGTCTTTTTACTGTTGTTCTATTTCTTTACTTACCTATTGTTAACCTAACACCTTGTTTGCACTATTGGTTAAAGCCTGTAAGTAAGCATTTCACTGTTATATTCGGCACGTGTAACAAATAAACTTTGATTTGATTTAAATCTGTCAGTTTACGCTAAGGATATGCATGGGCTGAGTCTCAATCCACTGCATCCTCCTATGTCGGTCTTTCGCATCTGCGGTGGAAGATGGTTGAGCTAAAGCAGTGTTTGTCAGACCATGAGACATCCCGAAAATCGGTCTTGTCACGAAAACGTCTGTAGCGGTTTGGCACAATATGACCACTATGGAAAGATGAGACTCACACAAACACAATGGTATTCCCCGTTTTGCTCTACTAACCCCACAAGTGTCTCATCTGAAAGTAACCCTGTACCGGTTTCAAACATTCATGGAAGTATGGAGGTAGTTTTGTACAAACAAAAAGGGGGTTAAATATGTGTCCAAAATAGAAAAATATAGGACAGATACTTCAAAACCTTATTCCTTATGATACATTTTTTTACTCTGTTTTGCCATTTATAAATGTGGCTCAGACTTTTAGAGGTTATGTATCCACTCTATTTCTTAATAAGTGATCTAGCTAATGTGAGCTAGCCAACATGCATTGCTTCTGACACATGCCACGATCCTGCTTGCTTTACCTCTGACAGATGTTTAGCTACCGTAGCCAGCTAGATAATAACGGTTTATAATAATTGAATTTTAGTTTATTATTTATTATTCTTTTTTTTTTACTAACCATTTATTTTATTTATTATTATTATTGCTATGCAGTAGCCGACCAGCAGAGCTGGTAACTTCATGCTCCAGACCGGAAACTGGGGGCCTGGTTGAAACCAGTTCAGGGAACAGAACCGAAAACCGTAAAATAACAAACATTTTCGAGGAACAGAAGCAGAACCGAGAATGAAAGTGATCTATTCTGTTCAGGAACAAAACCGTTATTTTAAATGTGTGGGAGAGGGTTAATAATGTTATTTTACGTTAAGGGCATTTTTTTTCCAGTCCCACAAAAAACACAACAAAGCACCTATGCAAAGTCCTCACTCTGTCACTCAGACATTTACCCCAGTGTCTTCCTGTCTGCCAGCTGAAAATATTTTTTGATTAGTCATCCAACTCAGAAGTCAGAAACTCTGGCATCTTTCTAGAGCTCTGTCTTTCTGACCTGGAGATCACTGACTTCATGATTTTACCTCATTTTTTTTCCTAGTTCCCAGTTGTCTTGAAAGTGCCAATAGTTTACTAGCCTTCTGATGTTACATGTGTGATTCAGAAATTAGGGAGAAAGATATTTAATTAGAGAAAAATGTAGTTAAGGATTTCAATGCTAGTTAAGGATACTATAGCTATCACATTGGATGTATTTTTTACTAGGCAAGTCAGTGAAGAACAATTTCTTGTTTACAATGACAACCTAGGAACAGTGGGTTAACTACCTTTTTCAGGGGCAGAATGGCATATTTTTACCTTGTCAGCTCGGGGATTCGATCTAGCAACCTTTCAGTCACTGGCCCAACGCTCTAACCACTAGGCTACCTGCCTCCCCGCCTCCCCCTACAAAAAAAGTAAGACGTGCTTTTATTTGAAGTATGTTGATCTGCACACACAAGCTCGTTAGCTAGCTAGCTCTGGTCCAACGTTAGTTACCTCTCTGAAGTTCAGAGAAGCCACTCCTCCGTATACAATTCTGTGGACCTTGCCCGCTCCATAGCAAGCTGCTCTATCTGCACTGATTGGAGAAGTAATTTAATGTTGATCTAAGTATATAAAATATATATTTCAGAGGTTTAAAAAGGAACAGAAAGGGACAATATAAAGCGTTACTTGTTTTTGTTTGAACAGGTTCCGAACTTTATTTTGCTGGTCAGAATGGTGGAACAGAACAAAGAAATATATGGTTCGGTTCAGAACAAAACAATTGGAAAATAATTTTGGTTCCAACCCCTAGACGGTTAGAATCCATATCCTGCCATCTACCCAAGATTGTTGAACAACTTTATGGAAGCACATTTTTATTAGAGTAGCAATTTCCTGAGCAAGGACAAGTACTAACCACATGTTTCTTGTCTGGGTACCAGCACATGTTAATAAGAAAAAGGGAGCATGAATTGTAATCCAAACCCAACCTTCAGATTACAAACTCTGTTTTGGAAGAGACTGACTTTATAACCAAAATTATCCTATTTACACTTTTTTTTACACCATTTTCAAAATGATTAGTTCAAAGGGGTGAAGTCAGAGTTGTGATGTTCCAAGGATCCCGTTTATACTTTCCCCATCCTCGAGGTCCTCCTCCCTACTCCCTCCAATGAAAGTTCCGGACATACAGGCCTACATGGGGTTTTACAAGGGCAGCCCATAGGCATAGACAGTGTGTGTGCCTGAGTGTGTCTATGCTGGGGGAGCCAGGCAGGCTGGCAGGCCCATTAGAAATGCAGCGCTGGGGAGCAGGCCAGGGATTCACAGTAATTAGATGACAAAACGGTGTCGGCTGGAGATGAGAGAGAGAGGGTCACACAGACACACACACACACACACACACACACACACACACACACACACACACACACACACACACACACACACACACACACACACACACACACACACACACACACACACACACACACACACACAGACACACACACACAGACACACTGCCTCCAATGCAGGGCAATCTGTAAGTGTCAATCACCACACTACCGTGGGGAAAAGAGAGGGAGAGGGATGGGAGAGAAAAAGAAAGAAAGCGAGAGGGGGACAGAAAGGAGAAAGGTGAGAGAAAGTGAGTGGGAGGGAAGAGAGTGGGATGAAAGAGAGGGAAAGTGGGGGAGAGGGAGTAAAGGAAGAGAGTGGGTGAAAGAGAAGAAAAGAGGGAGGGAGGGAAGAGAGTAGGGGTGAAAGAGAGGGAGAGGAGCAGGGGTGAACGAGAGGGAGGAAGGGAGGGGAGCAGGGGTGAAAGAGAGGGAGGGAGAGGGGGAGGGAGGGAGGGAGGGGTGAAAGAGAGGGAGGAAGGGAGGGGAGCAGGGGTGAAAGAGAGGGAGGAAGGGAGAGGGAGGGAAGAGAGTAGGGGTGAAAGAGAGGGAGGGAGGGAGGGAGGGAGGGAGGGAGGGAGGGAGGGAGGGAGGGAGGGAGGGAGGGAGGGAGGGAGGGAGGGAGGGAGGGAGGGAGGGAGGGAGGGAGGGAGGGAGGGAGGGAGGGAGGGAGGGAGGGAAGAGAGTAGGGGTGAAAGAGAGGGAGGGAGGGAGGGAGGGGAGGGAAGAAAGTAGGGGTGAAAGAGAGGGAAAGAGGGGAGATGGAGGGAAGAGAGTAGGGGTGAAAGAGAGGGAAAGAGGGGAGAGGGAGGGAAGTGGGGAGTAAAAGAAAATGTTGAATAAAAAAGAGAAAGAAAAAAGAGAGAAAAAAAGAGAAAAAGAGAGAGGCAGGGGAGTTAAGTTAGAGAGATATCATTTTGATTTGGAAAGGGGGGGTTCATCATCTTGACCAATCACACTTAAGTCGGCAAACAAGAAGAAGTACGAAGGCAACCAACATAATGATCTGTGACTCAATCAGATGAGAGTGGAGAGATGATTCTTGTAGGTACACTATTTTCATGAACAATCAGGGCTGGTAATGTCTGATGCTTGTAATGGGTTTATTGTAGGATCACAATACAACACTTAAGCCATGCAGCATTACGTCATCGTCATCATCGTTGTTGTTGTCATCAGCATCATTCATCCAATAACCTAATAATAATAATGCATGTTATTTGCACCTCACAAGACACCCAAAGTTTAACATTAAATTACAGAAAAGAAAAACTATCATTCATATAGCAGGACAGTTTATACTTCTACTACTATTATCTACTTTACAGTAAATACATGTGGATAGCGTTATGGACAAGAAGTGTATGTGATGACAGGTGACGTGTGAGTTACATCCCTTCAGGTCACGACAGAGGATATTCAGTGTCTTTGTCTATTGCCTAACCATATACACATACATAATACTGAGGGTATATTACCTAACCATACACACATACATAATACTGAGGGTATATTCATATGAAGGATATATATGAAGGATATATTCCATACAGTATATATGACATTATTTGGGAGTTGTAAGACTGATTGTAAGACTTGACAGAGGACACACCATGTTAACAAGGGAACATCACAGGACAGAGAACACACTATGCTAACACTGGAACATCACAAGACAGAGAACACACCATGCTAACACTGGAACATCACAGGACAAAGAACACACCATGTTAATAAGGGAACATCACAGGACAGAGAACAAACACACCATGCTAACACTGGAACATCACAAGACAGAGAACACACCATGTTAACAAGGGAACATCACAGGACAGAGAACACACCATGTTAACAAGGGAACATCACAGGACAGAGAACAAACACACCATGCAAACACTGGAACATCACAGGACAGAGAACACACCATGTTAATAAGGGAACATCACAGGACAGAGAACACACCATGCTAACACTGGAACATCACAGGACAGAGAACACACCATGTTAATAAGGGAACATCACAGGACAGAGAACAAACACACCATGCTAACACTGGAACATCACAAGACAGAGAACACACCATGTTAACAAGGGAACATCACAGGACAGAGAACACACCATGTTAATAAGGGAACATCACAGGACAGAGAACAAACACACCATGCTAACACTGGAACATCACAAGACAGAGAACACACCATGCTAACACTGGAACATCACAGGACAGAGAACACACCATGTTAATAAGGGAACATCACATGACAGAGAACACACCATGCTACCACTGGAACATCACAGGACAGAGAACACACCATGCTAACACTGGAACATCACAGGACAGAGAACACACTATGCTAACACTGGAACATCACAGGACAGAGAACACACCATGTTAATAAGGGAACATCACAGGACAGAGAACAAACACACCATGCTAACACTGGAACATCACAAGACAGAGAACACACCATGTTAACAAGGGAACATCACAGGACAGAGAACACACCATGCTAACACTGGAACATCACAGGACAGAGAACACACCATGTTAATAAGGGAACATCACAGGACAGAGAACAAACACACCATGCTAACACTGGAACATCACAAGACAGAGAACACACCATGTTAACAAGGGAACAGCACAGGACAGAGAACACACCATGTTAATAAGGGAACATCACAGGACAGAGAACAAACACACCATGCTAACACTGGAACATCACAAGACAGAGAACACACCATGTTAACAAGGGAACATCACAGGACAGAGAACAAACACACCATGCTAACACTGGAACATCACAAGACAGAGAACACACCATGCTAACACTGGAACATCACAGGACAGAGAACACACCATGTTAATAAGGGAACATCACAGGACAGAGAACACACCATGCTAACACTGGAACATCACAGGACAGAGAACACACCATGCTAACACTGGAACATCACAGGACAGAGAACACACTATGCTAACACTGGAACA
Organism: Oncorhynchus keta; assembly: GCF_023373465.1. Taxonomy (NCBI): domain Eukaryota; kingdom Metazoa; phylum Chordata; class Actinopteri; order Salmoniformes; family Salmonidae; genus Oncorhynchus; species Oncorhynchus keta. Next base: position 40,529,390 of record NC_068432.1, read on the forward strand.
TCACAAGACAGAGAACACACCATGTTAATAAGGGAACATCACAGGACAGAGAACAAACACACCATGCTAACACTGGAACATCACAGGACAGAGAACACACCATGTTAATAAGGGAACATCACAGGGCAGAGAACACACTATGCTAACACTGGAACATCACAGGACAGAGAACACACCATGCTAACACTGGAACATCACAGGACAGAGAACACACCATGCTAACACTGGAACATCACAGGACAGAGAACACACCATGTTAATAAGGGAACATCACAAGACAGAGAACACACCATGCTAACACTGGAACATCACAGGACAGAGAACACACTATGCTAACACTGGAACATCACAGGACAGAGAACACACTATGCTAACACTGGAACATCACAGGACAGAGAACACACCATGTTAATAAGGGAACATCACAGGACAGAGAACACACCATGCTAACACTGGAACATCACAGGACAGAGAACACACCATGTTAATAAGGGAACATCACAAGACAGAGAACACACCATGCTAACACTGGAACATCACAGGACAGGGAACACACCATGTTAATAAGGGAACATCACAGGACAGAGAACACACCATGCTAACACTGGAACATCACAGGACAGAGAACACACTATGCTAACACTGGAACATCACAGGATAGAGAACACACTATGCTAACACTGGAACATCACAGGACAGAGAACACACCATGCTAACACTGGAACATCACAGGACAGAGAACACACTATGCTAACACTGGAACATCACAGGACAGAGAACACACCATGTTAATAAGGGAACATCACAGGACAGAGAACAAACACACCATGCTAACACTGGAACATCACAAGACAGAGAACACACCATGTTAACAAGGGAACATCACAGGACAGAGAACACACCATGCTAACACTGGAACATCACAGGACAGAGAACACACCATGTTAATAAGGGAACATCACAGGACAGAGAACAAACACACCATGCTAACACTGGAACATCACAGGACAGAGAACACACCATGTTAACAAGGGAACATCACAGGACAGAGAACACACCATGTTAATAAGGGAACATCACAGGACAGAGAACAAACACACCATGTTAACAAGGGAACATCACAGGACAGAGAACACACCATGTTAACAAGGGAACATCACAGGACAGAGAACACACCATGTTAACAAGGGAACATCACAGGACAGAGAACACACCATGCTAACACTGGAACATCACAGGACAGAGAACACACCATGTTAACAAGGGAACATCACAGGACAGAGAACACACCATGCTAACACTGGAACATCACAGGACAGAGAACACACCATGTTAATAAGGGAACATCACAGGGCAGAGAACACACTATGCTAACACTGGAACATCACAGGACAGAGAACACACCATGCTAACACTGGAACATCACAGGACAGAGAACACACCATGCTAACACTGGAACATCACAGGACAGAGAACACACCATGTTAATAAGGGAACATCACAAGACAGAGAACACACCATGCTAACACTGGAACATCACAGGACAGGGAACACACCATGTTAATAAGGGAACATCAAAGGACAGAGAACACACCATGCTAACACTGGAACATCACAGGACAGAGAACACACTATGCTAACACTGGAACATCACAGGACAGAGAACACACTATGCTAACACTGGAACATCACAGGACAGAGAACACACCATGTTAATAAGGGAACATCACAGGACAGAGAACACACGATGCTAACACTGGAACATCACAGGACAGAGAACACACCATGTTAATAAGGGAACATCACAAGACAGAGAACACACCATGCTAACACTGGAACATCACAGGACAGGGAACACACCATGTTAATAAGGGAACATCACAGGACAGAGAACACACCATGCTAACACTGGAACATCACAGGACAGAGAACACACTATGATAACACTGGAACATCACAGGATAGAGAACACACTATGCTAACACTGGAACATCACAGGACAGAGAACACACCATGCTAACACTGGAACATCACAGGACAGAGAACACACTATGCTAACACTGGAACATCACAGGACAGAGAACACACCATGTGAATAAGGGAACATCACAGGACAGAGAACACACCATGCTAACACTGGAACATCACAGGACAGAGAACACACTATGCTAACACTGGAACATCACAGGACAGAGAACACACTATGCTAACACTGGAACATCACAGGACAGAGAACACACTATGCTAAAACTGGAACATCACAGGACAGAGAACACACTATGCTAACACTGGAACATCACAGGACAGAGAACACACCATGTGAATAAGGAAACATCACAGGACAGAGAACACACCATGCTAACACTGGAACATCACAGGACAGAGGACACACTATGCTAACACTGGAACATCACAGGACAGAGAACACACTATGCTAACACTGGAACATCACAGGACAGAGAACACACTATGCTAACACTGGAACATCACAGGACAGAGAACACACCATGTTAACAAGGGAACATCACAGGACAGAGAACACACCATGCTAACACTGGAACATCACAGGACAGAGAACACACCATGTTAATAAGGGAACATCACAGGACAGAGAACACACCATGCTAACACTGGAACATCACAGGACAGGGAACACACCATGTTAATAAGGGAACATCACAGGACAGAGAACACACCATGCTAACACTGGAACATCACAGGACAGAGAACACACTATGCTAACACTGGAACATCACAGGATAGAGAACACACTATGCTAACACTGGAACATCACAGGACAGAGAACACACCATGCTAACACTGGAACATCACAGGACAGAGAACACACTATGCTAACACTGGAACATCACAGGACAGAGAACACACCATGTGAATAAGGGAACATCACAGGACAGAGAACACACCATGCTAACACTGGAACATCACAGGACAGAGAACACACTATGCTAACACTGGAACATCACAGGACAGAGAACACACTATGCTAACACTGGAACATCACAGGACAGAGAACACACTATGCTAAAACTGGAACATCACAGGACAGAGAACACACTATGCTAACACTGGAACATCACAGGACAGAGAACACACCATGTGAATAAGGAAACATCACAGGACAGAGAACACACCATGCTAACACTGGAACATCACAGGACAGAGGACACACTATGCCAACACTGGAACATCACAGGACAGAGAACACACTATGCTAACACTGGAACATCACAGGACAGAGAACACACTATGCTAACACTGGAACATCACAGGACAGAGAACACACCATGTTAATAAGGGAACATCACAGGACAGAGAACACACCATGCTAACACTGGAACATCACAGGACAGAGAACACACCATGCTAACACTGGAACATCACAGGACAGAGAACACACTATGCTAACACTGGAACATCACAGGACAGAGAACACACTATGCTAACACTGGAACATCACAGGACAGAGAACACACCATGCTAACACTGGAACATCACAGGACAGAGAACACACCATGCTAACACTGGAACATCACAGGACAGAGAACACACTATGCTAACACTGGAACATCACAGGACAGAGAACACACTATGCTAACATTGGAACATCACTGGACAGAGAACACACTATGCTAACACTGGAACATCATAAGGCAGAGAACACACTATGCTAACACTGGAACATCACAGGACAGAGAGCACACGATGCTAACACTGGAACATCAAAGGACAGAGAACACACTATGCTAACACTGGAACATCACAAGACAGAGAACACACCATGCTAACACTGGAACATCACAGGACAGAGGACACACTATGCTAACACTGGAACATCACAGGACAGAGAACACACCATGCTAACACTGGAACATCACAGGACAGAGAACACACTATGCTAACACTGGAACATCATAAGACAGAGAACACACTATGCTAACACTGGAACATCACAGGACAGAGAGCAGACGATGCTAACACTGGAACATCAAAGGACAGAGAACACACTATGCTAACACTGGAACATCACAAGACAGAGAACACACCATGCTAACACTGGAACATCACAGGACAGAGGACACACTATGCTAACACTGGAACATCACAGGACAGAGGACACACCATGCTAACACTGGAACATCACAGGACAGAGAACACACTATGCTAACACTGGAACATCACAGGACAGAGAACACACTATGCTAACACTGGAACATCACAGGACAGAGAACACACCATGCTAACACTGGAACATCACAGGACAGAGAACACACCATGCTAACACTGGAACATCACAGGACAGAGAACACACTATGCTAACACTGGAACATCACAGGACAGAGAACACACTATGCTAACATTGGAACATCACTGGACAGAGAACACACTATGCTAACACTGGAACATCATAAGGCAGAGAACACACTATGCTAACACTGGAACATCACAGGACAGAGAGCACACGATGCTAACACTGGAACATCAAAGGACAGAGAACACACTATGCTAACACTGGAACATCACAAGACAGAGAACACACCATGCTAACACTGGAACATCACAGGACAGAGAACACACTATGCTAACACTGGAACATCACAGGACAGAGAACACACCATGCTAACACTGGAACATCACAGGACAGAGGACACACTATGCTAACACTGGAACATCACAGGACAGAGAACACACCATGCTAACACTGGAACATCACAGGACAGAGAACACACTATGCTAACACTGGAACATCATAAGACAGAGAACACACTATGCTAACACTGGAACATCACAGGACAGAGAGCAGACGATGCTAACACTGGAACATCAAAGGACAGAGAACACACTATGCTAACACTGGAACATCACAAGACAGAGAACACACCATGCTAACACTGGAACATCACAGGACAGAGGACACACTATGCTAACACTGGAACATCACAGGACAGAGAACACACCATGCTAACACCGGAACATCACAGGACATAGAACACACTATGCTAACACTGGAACATCATAAGACAGAGAACACACTATGCTAACACTGGAACATCACAGGACAGAGAGCACACCATGCTAACACTGGAACATCAAAGGACAGAGAACACACTATGCTAACACTGGAACATCACAGGACAGAGAACACACCATGTTAATAAGGGAACATCACAAGACAGAGAACACACCATGCTAACACTGGAACATCACAGGACAGAGAACCTACCATGTTAATAAGGGAACATTACAGGACAGAGAACACACCATGCTAACACTGGAACATCACAGGACAGAGGACACACTATGCTAACACTGGAACATCACAGGACAGAGAACACACCATGCTAACACTGGAACATCACCAGAGAGAGAACACACCATAATAACACTGGAACATCACAGGACAGAGAACACACCATGCTAACACCGGAACATCACAGGACATAGAACACACTATGCTAACACTGGAACATCACAGGACAGAGAACACACCATGCTAACACTGGAACATCACAGGACAGAGAACACACTATGCTAACACTGGAACATCACCAGACAGAGAACACACCATGATAACACTGGAACATCACAGGACAGAGAACACACCATGCTAACACTGGAACATCACAGGACAGTTACACAACATGTTTATTAAATAACACAGGAACATCACAGGACAGAGAACAAACTATGCTAACACTGGAACATCACAGGAGAGAGAACACACTATGCTAACACTGGAACATCACAGGACATAGAACACACTATGCTAACACTGGAACATCACAGGACAGAGAACACACCATGCTAACACTGGAACATCACAGGACAGAGAACACACTATGCTAACACTGGAACATCACCGGACAGAGAACACACCATGCTAACACTGGAACATCACAGGACAGAGAACACACCATGCTTACACTGGAACATCACCGGACAGAGAACGCACCATGCTAACACTGCAACATCAAATCAAATCAAATCAAATCAAATGTATTTATATAGCCCTTCGTACATCAGCTGATATCTCAAAGTGCTGTACAGAAACCCAGCCTAAAACCCCAAACAGCAAACAATGCAGGTGTAAAAGCACGGTGGCTAGGAAAAACTCCCTAGAAAGGCCAAAACCTAGGAAGAAACCTAGAGAGGAACCGGGCTATGTGGGGTGGCCAGTCCTCTTCTGGCTGTGCCGGGTAGAGATTATAACAGAACATGACCAAGATGTTCAAATGTTCATAAATGACCAGCATGGTCGAATAATAATAAGGCAGAACAGTTGAAACTGGAGCAGCAGCACAGTCAGGTGGACTGGGGACAGCAAGGAGCCATCATGTCAGGTAGTCCTGGGGCATGGTCCTAGGGCTCAGGTCCTCCGAGAGAGTGAAAGAAAGAGAGAATTAGAGAGAGCATATGTGGGGTGGCCAGTCCTCTTCTGGCTGTGCCGGGTGGAGATTATAACAGAACGTGGCCAAGATGTCCAAATGTTCATAAATGACCGGCATGGTTGAATAATAGTAAGGCAGAACAGTTGAAACTGGAGCAGCAGCATGGCCAGGTGGACTGGGGACAGCAAGGAGTCATCATGTCAGGTAGTCCTGGGGCATGGTCCTAGGGCTCAGGTCCTCCGAGAGAGAGAAAGAAAGAGAGAAGGAGAGAATTAGAGAACGCACACTTAGATTCACACAGGACACCGAATAGGACAGGAGAAGTACTCCAGATATAACAAACTGACCCTAGCCCCCGACACATAAACTACTGCAGCATAAATACTGGAGGCTGAGACAGGAGGGGTCAGGAGACACTGTGGCCCCATCCAAGGACACCCCGGACAGGGCCAAACAGGAAGGATATAACCCCACCCACTTTGCCAAAGCACAGCCCCCACACCACTAGAGGGATATCTTCAACCACCAACTTACCATCCTGAGACAAGGCCGAGTATAGCCCACAAAGATCTCCGCCACGGTACAACACAAGGGGGGGGCGCCAACCCAGACAGGCTGACCACAACAGTGAATCAACCCACCCAGGTGACGCACCCCCCAGGGACGGCATGAGAGAGCCCCAGCAAGCCAGTGACTCAGCCCCGTAACAGGGTTAGAGGCAGAGAATCCCAGTGGAAAGAGGGGAACCGGCCAGGCAGAGACAGCAAGGGCGGTTCGTTGCTCCAGAGCCTTTCCGTTCACCTTCCCACTCCTGGGCCAGACTACACTCAATCATATGACCCACTGAAGAGATGAGTCTTCAGTAAAGACTTAAAGGCTGAGACCGAGTTTGCGTCTCTGACATGGGTAGGCAGACCGTTCCATAAAAATGGAGCTCTATAGGAGAAAGCCCTGCCTCCAGCTGTTTGCTTAGAAATTCTAGGGACAATTAGGAGGCCTGCGTCTTGTGACCGTAGCGTACGTGTAGGTATGTACGGCAGGACCAAATCAGAGAGGTAGGTAGGAGCAAGCCCATGTAATGCTTTGTAGGTTAGCAGTAAAACCTTGAAATCAGCCCTTGCTTTGACAGGAAGCCAGTGTAGAGAGGCTAGCACTGGAGTAATATGATCAAATTTTTGAGTTCTAGTCAGGATTCTAGCAGCCGTATTTAGCACTAACTGAAGTTTATTTAGTGCTTTATCCGGGTAGCCGGAAAATAGAGAACACACCATGCTAACATTGGAACATCACAGGACAGAGAACACACTATGCTAACACTGGAACATCACCGGACAGAGAACACACCATGATAACACTGGAACATCACAGGACAGAGAACACACCATGCTAACACTGGAACATCACAGGACAGTTACACAACATGTTTATTAAATAACACAGGAACATCACAGGACAGAGAACAAACTATGCTAACACTGGAACATCACAGGACATAGAACACACTATGCTAACACTGGAACATCACAGGACAGAGAACACACCATGCTAACACTGGAACATCACAGGACAGAGAACACACTATGCTAACACTGGAACATCACCGGACAGAGAACACACCATGCTAACACTGGAACATCACAGGACAGAGAACACACCATGCTTACACTGGAACATCACCGGACAGAGAACGCACCATGCTAACACTGCAACATCAAATCAAATCAAATCAAATCAAATGTATTTATATAGCCCTTCGTACATCAGCTGATATCTCAAAGTGCTGTACAGAAACCCAGCCTAAAACCCCAAACAGCAAACAATGCAGGTGTAAAAGCACGGTGGCTAGGAAAAACTCCCTAGAAAGGCCAAAACCTAGGAAGAAACCTAGAGAGGAACCGGGCTATGTGGGGTGGCCAGTCCTCTTCTGGCTGTGCCGGGTAGAGATTATAACAGAACATGACCAAGATGTTCAAATGTTCATAAATGACCAGCATGGTCGAATAATAATAAGGCAGAACAGTTGAAACTGGAGCAGCAGCACAGTCAGGTGGACTGGGGACAGCAAGGAGCCATCATGTCAGGTAGTCCTGGGGCATGGTCCTAGGGCTCAGGTCCTCCGAGAGAGTGAAAGAAAGAGAGAATTAGAGAGAGCATATGTGGGGTGGCCAGTCCTCTTCTGGCTGTGCCGGGTGGAGATTATAACAGAACGTGGCCAAGATGTCCAAATGTTCATAAATGACCGGCATGGTTGAATAATAGTAAGGCAGAACAGTTGAAACTGGAGCAGCAGCATGGCCAGGTGGACTGGGGACAGCAAGGAGTCATCATGTCAGGTAGTCCTGGGGCATGGTCCTAGGGCTCAGGTCCTCCGAGAGAGAGAAAGAAAGAGAGAAGGAGAGAATTAGAGAACGCACACTTAGATTCACACAGGACACCGAATAGGACAGGAGAAGTACTCCAGATATAACAAACTGACCCTAGCCCCCGACACATAAACTACTGCAGCATAAATACTGGAGGCTGAGACAGGAGGGGTCAGGAGACACTGTGGCCCCATCCAAGGACACCCCGGACAGGGCCAAACAGGAAGGATATAACCCCACCCACTTTGCCAAAGCACAGCCCCCACACCACTAGAGGGATATCTTCAACCACCAACTTACCATCCTGAGACAAGGCCGAGTATAGCCCACAAAGATCTCCGCCACGGTACAACACAAGGGGGGGGCCAACCCAGACAGGCTGACCACAACAGTGAATCAACCCACCCAGGTGACGCACCCCCCAGGGACGGCATGAGAGAGCCCCAGCAAGCCAGTGACTCAGCCCCGTAACAGGGTTAGAGGCAGAGAATCCCAGTGGAAAGAGGGGAACCGGCCAGGCAGAGACAGCAAGGGCGGTTCGTTGCTCCAGAGCCTTTCCGTTCACCTTCCCACTCCTGGGCCAGACTACACTCAATCATATGACCCACTGAAGAGATGAGTCTTCAGTAAAGACTTAAAGGCTGAGACCGAGTTTGCGTCTCTGACATGGGTAGGCAGACCGTTCCATAAAAATGGAGCTCTATAGGAGAAAGCCCTGCCTCCAGCTGTTTGCTTAGAAATTCTAGGGACAATTAGGAGGCCTGCGTCTTGTGACCGTAGCGTACGTGTAGGTATGTACGGCAGGACCAAATCAGAGAGGTAGGTAGGAGCAAGCCCATGTAATGCTTTGTAGGTTAGCAGTAAAACCTTGAAATCAGCCCTTGCTTTGACAGGAAGCCAGTGTAGAGAGGCTAGCACTGGAGTAATATGATCAAATTTTTGAGTTCTAGTCAGGATTCTAGCAGCCGTATTTAGCACTAACTGAAGTTTATTTAGTGCTTTATCCGGGTAGCCGGAAAATAGAGCATTGCAGTAGTCTAACCTAGAAGTGACAAAAGCATGGATTAATTTTTCTGCATAATTTTTGGACAGAAAGTTTCTGATTTTTGCAATGTTACGTAGATGGAAAAAAGCTGTCCTCGAAATGGACTTGATATGTTCTTCAAAAGAGAGATCAGGGTCCAGAGTAACGCCGAGGTCCTTCACAGTTTTATTTGAGACGACTGTACAACCATTAAGATTAATTGTCAGATTCAACAGAACATCTCTTTGTTTCTTGGGACCTAGAACAAGCATCTCTGTTTTGTCCGAGTTTAATAGTAGAAAGTTTGCAGCCATCCACTTCCTTATGTCTGAAACACATGCTTCTAGCGAGGGCAATTTTGGGGCTTCACCATGTTTCATTGAAATGTACAGCTGTGTGTCATCCGCATAGCAGTGAAAGTTTACATTATGTTTTCGAATAACATCTCCAAGAGGTAAAATATATAGTGAAAACAATAGGACATAGAACACACAATGCTAACACTGGAACATCACAGGACAGAGAACACACTATGCTAACACTGGAACATCACAGGACAGAGAACACACCATGCTAACACTGGAACATCACAGGACAGAGAACACACTATGCTAACACTGGAACATCACAGGACAGAGAACAAACTATGCTAACACTGGAACATCACAGGAGAGAGAACACACTATGCTAACACTGGAACGTCACAGGACAGAGAACACACCATGCTAACACTGGAACATCACAGGAGAGAGAACACACTATGCTAACACTGGAACATCACAGGACAGAGAACACACCATGCTAACACTGGAACATCACCGGACAGAGAACACACCATGCTAACAATGGAACATCACAGGACAGAGAACACACCATGCTAACACTGGAACATCACAGGACAGTTAACACACCATGTTTATTAAATAACACTGGAACATCACAGGACAGAGAACACACCATGCTTACACTGGAACATCACCGGACAGAGAACACACCATGCTAACACTGGAACATCACAGGACAGAGAACACACTATGCTAACACTGGAACATCACAGGAGAGAGAACACACTATGCTAACACTGGAACATCACAGGACAGAGAACGCACCATGCTAACACTGGAACATCACAGGACAGAGAACGCACCATGCTAACACTGGAACATCACAGGACAGAGAACACACCATGCTAACACTGGAACATCACAGGACAGAGAACACACTATGCTAACACTGGAACATCACAGGACAGAGAACAAACTATGCTAACACTGGAAGGTAATCCTTTCCCCCCAACAAGATTTAGATGCAAGTGGCTGTTCCACTGGTTGTCATAAGGTGTATGCACCAATTTGTAAGTCGCTCTGGATAAGAGCGTCTGCTAAATGACTTAAATGTAAATGTAAACATCACAGGAGAGAGAACACACTATGCTAACACTGGAACATCACAGGACAGAGAACGCAACATGCTAACACTGGAACATCACAGGACAGAGAACACACTATGCTAACACTGGAACATCACAGGACAGAGAACACACCATGCTAACACTGGAACATCACAGGACAGAGGACACACTATGCTAACACTGGAACATCACAGGACAGAGAACACACCATGCTAACACTGGAACATCACAGGACAGAGAACACACTATGCTAACACTGGAACATCACAGGACAGAGGACACACTATGCTAACACTGGAACATCACAGGACAGAGAACACACCATGCTAACACTGGAACATCACAGGACAGAGAACACACTATGCTAACACTGGAACATCACAGGACAGAGAACACACCATGCTAACACTGGAACATCACAGGAAAGAGAATACACCATGAAAATAAGGGAACATCCCAGGACAGAGAACACACCATGCTAACACTGGAACAACACAGGACAGAGAACACACTATGCTAACACTGCTAACACAGTGTTCTGTGGCTCAGTTGGTAGAGCATGGCGCTTGTAACGCCAGGGTAGTGGGTTCGTTTCCCGGGACCACCCATACGTATAATGTATGCACACATGACTGTAAGTCGCTTTGGATAAAAGCGTCAGCTAAATGGCATATATTATTATTATTATTATTATTATTATTAAATATCACAGGACAGAGAACACACCATGCTAACACTGGAACATCACAGGACAGAGAACACACTATGCTAACACTGGAACATCACAGGACAGAGGACACACTATGCTAACACTGGAACATCACAGGACAGAGAACACACCATGCTAACACTGGAACATCACAGGACAGAGAACACACTATGCTAACACTGGAACATCACAGGACAGAGAACACACCATGCTAACACTGGAACATCACAGGAAAGAGAATACACCATGAAAATAAGGGAACATCCCAGGACAGAGAACACACCATGCTAACACTGGAACAACACAGGACAGAGAACACACTATGCTAACACTGAAATATCAAAGGACAGAGGACACACCATGCTAACACTGGAACATCACAGGTCAGAGGACACACCATGCTAACACTGGAACATCACAGTACAGAGAACACACCATGCTAACACTGGAAAATCACAGGACAGAGAACACACCATGTTTATTAAATAACACTGGAACATCACAGGACAGAGAACACACCATGCTTACACTGGAACATCACCGGACAGAGAACACACCATGCTAACACTGGAACATCACAGGACAGAGAACACACCATGTTTATTAAATAACACTGGAACATCACAGGACAGAGAACACACCATGCTTACACTGGAACATCACCGGACAGAGAACACACCATGCTAACACTGGAACATCACAGGACAGAGAACACACCATGCTAACACTGGAACATCACAGGACAGAGAACACACCATGCTAACACTGGAACATCACCGGAGAGAGAACACACCATAATAACACTGGAACATCATAGGACAGAGAACACACCATGCTTATTAAATAACACTGGAACATCACAGGACAGAGAACACACCATGCTTACACTGGAACATCACCAGACAGAGAACACACCATGCTAACACTGGAACATCACAGGACAGAGAACAAACTATGCTAACACTGGAACATCACAGGAGAGAGAACACACTATGCTAACACTGGAACATCACAGGACAGAGAACGCACCATGCTAACACTGGAACATCACAGGACAGAGAACGCACCATGCTAACACTGGAACATCACAGGACATAGAACACACTATGCTAACACTGGAACATCACAGGACAGAGAACACACTATGCTAACACTGGAACATCACAGGACAGAGAACACACCATGCTAACACTGGAACATCACAGGACAGAGAACACACTATGCTAACACTGGAACATCACAGGACAGAGAACAAACTATGCTAACACTGGAACATCACAGGAGAGAGAACACACTATGCTAACACTGGAACATCACAGGACAGAGAACACACCATGCTAACACTGGAACATCACCGGACAGAGAACACACCATGCTAACAATGGAACATCACAGGACAGAGAACACACCATGCTAACACAGGAACATCACAGGACAGTTAACACACCATGTTTATTAAATAACACTAGAACATCACAGGACAGAGAACACACTATGCTAACACTGGAACATCACAGGACAGAGAACACACCATGCTAACACTGGAACATCAGAGGACACACTATGCTAACACTGGAACATCACAGGACAGAGAACACACCATGATAATAAGGGAACATCACAAGACAGAGAACACACCATGCTAACACTGGAACATCACAGGACAGAGAACAAACTATGCTAACACTGGAACATCACAGGACAGAGAACACACCATGTTTATTAAATAACACTGGAACATCACAGGAGAGAGAACACACTATGCTAACACTGGAACATCACAGGACAGAGAACGCACCATGCTAACACTGGAACATCACAGGACAGAGGACACACCATGCTAACACTGGAACATCACAGGACAGAGAACACACCATGCTAACACTGGAACATCACAGGACAGAGAACACACCATGCTAACACTGGAACATCACAGGACAGAGAACACACTATGCTAACACTGGAACATCACAGGACAGAGAACACACTATGCTAACACTGGAACATCACAGGACAGAGAACACACCATGCTAACACTGGAACATCACAGGACAGAGAACACACAATGCTAACACTGGAACATCACAGGACAGAGAACACACAATGCTAACACTGGAACATCACAGGACAGAGAACACACCATGCTAACACTGGAACATCACAGGACAGAGAACACACTATGCTAACACTGGAACATCACAGGACAGAGAACACACCATGCTAACACTGGAACATCACAGGACAGAGAAGGGAACATCACAGGACAGAGAACACACCATGCTAACACTGGAACATCACAGGACAGAGAACACACCATGTTTATTAAATAACACTGGAAGAGTGATTATTCAGATTGCTGCTTCATACACCTCCCACATGTAGGACCTGCTAGTTAGAGGGGACTACAGTTCAATTAAAGGCAAATTTACCTCAGAGCTTTGGTTGATAAGCTGTGTGTGTGTGTGTGTGTGTGTGTGTGTGTGTGTGTGTGTGTGTGTGTGTGTGTGTGTGTGTGTGTGTGTGTGTGTGTGTGTGTGTGTGTGTGTGTGTGTGTGTGTGTGTGTGTGTGTGTGTGTGTGTGTACTTACTTATGCAAATATGGGCGTCCTGTCCTTAAGCTCATCATCTTGTTTTTATTACATTAGAAGATAAATACAGAACACTGCCATGCATTTGTTACAGAAAATCTCACATTGATATTTATAAATTATTTAAGTAAAAGTCAGAGTTCTACACTCTTATTTCAACTCTGAACCGGCCCTTTACCTGACCCAAGCTAAGAAAAAGGACTTTCGATTCTTATCGTACGTTAACTTTATTTTCTAATCATAACCTTAAATCAAACCATATGACAATCATAAGGTTGACAGTAAAGTCGATTATATGACATTTTCCAAATGTAGGCCTAAATATCATATGAAAAGAGCAAAATGTCAACATCCGTCGTTGTCCATCCACTAGGGAAGCTAGAGGTTGTAGTCCATCCACTAGGGGAGCGAGAGGTTGTGGTCCATCCCCTAGAGGAGCTAGAGGTCGTGGTCCATCCATTTGGGCTGCTAGTGGCCATAGTCCGTACACTAGGGGAGCTAGAGGTTGTAGTCCATCCACTAGGGGAGCTTGAGGTCGTGGTCCATCCACTTGGGCTGCTAGAGGTTGTAGTCCATCCAGTAGAGATGCTGGAGGTTGTAGTCCATCCACTTGGGGAGCTAGAGATTGTAGTCCATCCAGTAGAGATGCTAGAGGTTGTAGTCCATCCACTTGGGGAGCTAGAGATTGTAGTCCATCCACTAGGGGAGCTAGAGATTGTAGTCCATCCACTAGGGGAGCTAGGGGTTGTAGTTCATCCACTAGGGGAGCTAGAGGTCGTGGTCCACCCACTAGGGGAGTTAGAGGTCGTGGTCCATCCACTAGGACTGCTAGTGGTCATAGTCCGTACACTAGGGGAGCTAGTGGTGTTAGTCCGTACACCAGGGGAGCTAGAGGTCGTAGTCCATCCACTAGGGATGCTAAAGGTTGTAGTCATCCACTAGGGATGCTAGAGGTTGTAGTCGTCCACTAGGGGGGCTAGAGGTTGTAGTCTGTCCACTAGGGGAGCTAGAGGTTGTAGTTCGTCCACTAGGGGCGCTAGAGGTTGTAGTCTGTCCACTAGGGAGCTAGAGGTTGTAGTCATCCACTGAGGATGCTAGAGGTTGTAGTTGTCCACTAGGGGAGCTAGAGGTTGTAGTTCGTCCACTAGGGGCGCTAGAGGTTGTAGTCTGTCCACTAGGGAGCTAGAGGTTGTAGTTCGTCCACTAGGGGGGCTAGAGGTTGTAGTCTGTCCACTAGGGAGCTAGAGGTTGTAGTTCGTCCACTAGGGGGGCTTGAGGTTGTAGTCTGTCCACGAGGGAGCTAGAGGTTGTAGTCATCCACTAAGGATGCTAGAGGTTGTAGTTGTCCACTAGGGAGTTAGGGGTTCTAGTTCGTCCACTAGGGGGCTATAGGTTGTAGTCTGTCCACTAGGGAGCTAGAGGTTGTAGTCATCCACTAGGGATGCTCGAGGTTGTAGTTGTCCACTAGGGGAGCTAGAGGTTGTAGTTCGTCCACTAGGGGAGCTAGAGGTTGTAGTCATCCACTAGGGATGCTAGAGGTTGTAGTTGTCCACTAGGGAGCTAGAGGTTGTAGTTCGTCCACTAGGGGCGCTAGAGGTTGTAGTCTGTCCACTAGGGAGCTAGAGGTTGTAGTCATCCACTGAGGATGCTAGAGGTTGTAGTTGTCCACTAGGGGAGCTAGAGGTTGTAGTTCGTCCACTAGGGGCGCTAGAGGTTGTAGTCTGTCCACTAGGGAGCTAGAGGTTGTAGTTCGTCCACTAGGGGGGCTAGAGGTTGTAGTCTGTCCACTAGGGAGCTAGAGGTTGTAGTTCGTCCACTAGGGGGGCTTGAGGTTGTAGTCTGTCCACGAGGGAGCTAGAGGTTGTAGTCATCCACTAAGGATGCTAGAGGTTGTAGTTGTCCACTAGGGGAGTTAGGGGTTGTAGTTCGTCCACTAGGGGAGCTAGAGGTTGTAGTCTGTCCACTAGGGAGCTAGAGGTTGTAGTTTCGTCCACTAGGGGGGCTATAGGTTGTAGTCTGTCCACTAGGGAGCTAGAGGTTGTAGTCATCCACTAGGGATGCTCGAGGTTGTAGTTGTCCACTAGGGGAGCTAGAGGTTGTAGTTCGTCCACTAGGGGAGCTAGAGGTTGTAGTCATCCACTAGGGATGCTAGAGGTTGTAGTCTGCCCACTAGGGAGCTAGAGGTTGTAGTTCATCCAGTAGGGGGGCTAGAGATGTAGTCTGTCCACTAGGGAGCTATAGGTTGTAGTCATCCACTAGGGATGCTAGAGGTTGTAGTTGTCCACTAGGGGAGCTAGAGCTAGGTTGTAGGAGGTTAAGAAGCCTTAGGGTTAGGATGTCCTTTGAGCATCAGCTGCCCTGCCCTTCTCTGACCATGGATGGTGGCCCATCTTTGTTTGCTGGTATGCTCTTCATGAGGGAAGGCAAACACTGTGCATAGGAGCAATAATGAGCAAAGCCAAGCTGGCTGGGGAAGGCTTTCCTGTGAATACGGAAATGCAGATAGAGGAATGTGTCCGGAGTTTTCAATACCCACAGGGCTGGCGGCTAGGGCCATTACTGTGTTCTGAGTTTACTAATGACCTTCCACTGACCTTGTATAAAGCCTGTGTGTCTATGTATACTGATTACTAAACAGTATACACGTCGACTACGACAGTAAAGTAAATAACTGACACCCTTAACATTATAATGAGTAACTATCAATAGGCAGGTGCTAAATATTTCAAAAACGAAAAGCATCATTTTTGGGACAAATCACTCGCTCAACCCTAAACCTCCTCTGAATATATTATCGAATAATGTGGCGATTGAGCAAGTTGAGGAGACTATACTGCTGGGGGTAACCTGAGATAGCAAGCTGTCATGGTCAAAACATATAGACTCAATAATTGCTACAATGGCAAGAGGTCTGTCCTGCTTTCTTGACATCTCTGCTTTCTTGACATCTCAGTCGACCAGACAGGTCTTAGAGGCCCTAGTTTTGTCGCACCTCGACTACTGACCTTCACTTCTGCCCAGCTGTGTGGTTATGTGCGGCAAAGAGGGACATACAGTTGAAGTTGGTAGTTTACATACACCTTAGCCAAATACATTTCAACTCAGTTTTTCACAATTCCTGACATTTAATCCTAGTAAAAAATCCCTGTCTTAGGTCAGTTAGGATCACCACTTTATTTTAAGAATGTGAAATGTCAGAATAACAGTAGACAGAATTATTTATTTCAGCTTTTATTTCTTTCATCACATTCCCAGTGGGTCAGAAGTTTACATACACTCAGTTAGCATTTGGTAGCATTGCCTTGAAATGGTTTAACTTGAGTTGGAAGAATTTTGTCCCATTCCTCCTGACAGAGCTGGTGTAACTGAGTCAGGTTTGTAGGCCTCCTTGCTCACACACGCTTTTTCAGTTCGGTCCACAAATGTTTTATGAGATTGAGGTCAGGGCTTTGTGATGGCCACTCCAATACCTTGACTTTTTTGTCCTTAAGCCATTTTGCCACAACTTTGGAAGTATGCTTGGGGTCATTGTCCATTTGGAAGACCCATTTGTGACCAAGCTTTAACTTCCTGACTGATGTCTTGAGATGTTGCTTCAATATATCCATATAATTTTCCTCCTTCATGATACCATCTATTTTCTGTAGTGCACCAGTCCCTCCTGCAGCAAAGCACCCCCACAACATGATGCTGCCACCCCGTGCTTCACGGTTGGGATGGTGTTCTTCGGCTTGCAAGCCTCCCCCTTTTTCCTCTAAACATAACAATGGTCATTATAGCCAAACAGTTCTATTTTTGTTTCATCGGACCAGAGGACAATTGTCCAAAAAGTATGATCTTTGTCCCCATGTGTAGTTGCAAACCGTAGTCTGGCTTTTTATGGCAGTTTTGGAGCATTGGCTTCTTCCTTGCTGAGTGGCCTTTCAGGTTATGTCGATATAGGACTTGTTTTACTGTGGATATAGATATTTCTGTACCTATTTCCTCCAGCATCTTCACAAGGTCCTTTGCTGTTGTTCTGGGATTGATTTGCACTTTTCGCACCAAAGCGGTATGACGGCTGCGTGGTCCCATGGTGTTTATACTTGCATACTATTGTTTGTACAGATCAACGTGGTACCTTCAGGCGTTTGGAAATTGCTCCCAAGGATGAACCAGACTTGTGGACGTCTACAATTTTTCTTCTGAGGTCTTGGCTGATTTCTTTTGATTTTCCCATGATGTCAAGCAAAGAGGCACTGAGTTTGAAGGTAGGACTTGAAATACATCCACAGGTACAGCTCCAATTGACTCAAATTATGTTAATTAGCCTATCAGAAGCTTCTAAAGCCATGACTTCATTTTCTGGAATTTTCCAAGCTGTTTAATTTACAGTCAACTTAGTGTATGTAAACTTCTGATCCACTTCTGACCCAAATAATCTGTCTGTAAACAATTGTTGGAAAAATGACTTGTGTCATGCACAAAGTAGATGTCCGCACCAACTTGCCAAAACTATAGTTTGTTAACAAGAAATTTGTGGAGTGGTTAAAAAAACAAGTTTTAATGACTCCAACCTAAGTGCATGTAAACTTCCGACTTTGTCGGTAAATAACAGTTGGTCCAGAACAAAGCATCATGTATTGCACTTAGATGCACTCCTCAAAGTTGAAGAGAGATTACATTACTGTTGGTCTTTGTGAGAGGTGTTGATGTGTTGAAGGTACCAAACTGTCTGTTCAAGCAGTTGGCAACACAGTTCGGACATTCATCAGTACCACACAAGACATGCAATCAGAAGTCTCGTCACAGTCCCCAGGTCCAGAACAGAGGCTGGGAAATGCACAGTATCAATTAAAGCCATGAGTACATGGAACTCTCTGCCAGCCAAGGTTTCTCAAGATAGCAATAAAACAGATAAAAGAACAGATAAAATAACACCTTATGGTACAACAGGGACTGTAAAGAGACACAGATATTTGATGTATTTTGTAGATAAGTGGCCTTGCACGAACCTTGGCCTGTGCAAGCTGGAACAGCTCATAAGGCAGGGGCAATTTGCTGTTTCTGAAGTGTGATGGAGAGGCAGGAGATGTAGTATTATGAAGTGTTATGTAGGAATATGAAAACTGAGTATACAAAACATTAGGAACACCTAACTAATATTGAGTTTCACCGTTTTTTCCCTTCAGAATTGCCTCCATTTGTTGGGGCATGGACTTTACAAGGTGCCAACCCCATTCAAAGGCACTTCAATATTTTGTCTTGCCCATTCACCCTCTGAATGGCACACATACACAATCCATGTCTCAATTGTCTCAAGGCTTAAGAAACCTTCTTTAACCTGTCTCCTCCCCTTCATCTACACTGATTGAAGTGGATTTAACAGGTGACATCAATAAGGGATCATAGCTTTCACCTGGATTCACCTGGTCAGTCTGTGTCATGGAAATAGCAGGTGTTCCTAATGTTTTGTATATATATCACATAATGTTATAACATTCTGTATATTACTTTAGCTATGTTTTGTTTCATGTTTGGAACCCGGGAAGAGTAGCTGCTGCTGCCTTGGCAGAGGATAATTAGGGATCCTAATAAAATACTAAATACAAATTAGACTGTTATGTGAAATAAGTCAGCAGGAATGTGCAAACAGTCTGAGTCTATGGGCTATACAGTATCCACACAGAGTGTAGATTGTAGAACCTGTATCTGAGGCTTGTGGTCTGGGGCTGAGTCTGAAATTTAGGGTGGCAGGTAGCCTAGTGGTTAGAGTGTTGGGCCAGTAATTGAGAGGTTGCGGGTTCAAATACCTGAGCTGACAAAGTGACAAATCTATATATGTGCCCTTAAGCAAGGCACTTAATCCAAAGGCACTGTACTACTACAGCTGACCTGTAAAACAACACTTTTCACCAATCCAGTGTAGATTATAATGGCACCCCTACAACACCATAGGATCTGAGCCAAAGTAGTGTGCTATATAGAGAATAGCATGCCATTGATGCAGCATGGGTCTTAGTACTACAGTACCACCCCAGATGGATGTAGCATGGGTCTTAGTGCTACAGTACCACCCCAGAGTGATGTAGCATGGGTCTTAGTACTACAGTACCACCCCAGAGTGATGTAGCATGGGTCTTAGTGCTACAGTACCACCCCAGAGTGATGTAGCATGGGTCTTAGTACTACAGTACCACCCCAGAGTGATGTAACATGGGTCTTAGTACTACAGTACCACCCCAGAGTGATGTAGCATGGGTCTTAGTACCACCTGTTACCCCAGAGGGATGTAACATGGGTCTTAGTACTACAGTACCACCCCAGAGTGATGTAACATGGGTCTTAGTACTACAGTACCACCCCAGAGTGATGTAGCATGGGTCTTAGTACCACCTGTTACCCCAGAGGGATGTAACATGGGTCTTAGTACTACAGTACCACCCCAGAGTGATGTAGCATGGGTCTTAGTACTACAGTACCACCCCAGAGTGATTCAGCATGGGTCTTAGTACTACAGTACCACCCCAGAGTGATGTAGCATGGGTCTTAGTACTACAGTACCACCCCAGAGTGATGTAGCATGGGTCTTAGTACTACAGTACCACCCCAGAGTGATGTAGCATGGGTCTTAGTACTACAGTACCACCCCAGAGTGATGTAGCATGGGTCTTAGTGCTACAGTTCCACCCCAGAGTGATGTAGCATGGGTCTTAGTACTACAGTACCACCCCAGAGTGATGTAGCATGGGTCTTAGTGCTACAGTTCCACCCCAGAGTGATGTAGCATGGGTCTTAGTACTACAGTACCACCCCAGAGTGATGTAGCATGGGTCTTAGTACCACCTGTTACCCCAGAGGGATGTAACATGGGTCTTAGTACTACAGTACTTCCCCAGAGTGATGTAGCATGGGTCTTAGTACTACAGTACCACCCCAGAGTGATGTAGCATGGGTCTTAGTGCTACAGTACCACCCCAGAGTGATGTAGCATGGGTCTTAGTACTACAGTACCACCCCAGAGTGATGTAGCATGGGTCTTAGTGCTACAGTTCCACCCCAGAGTGATGTAGCATGGGTCTTAGTACTACAGTACCACCCCAGAGTGATGTAGCATGGGTCTTAGTACTACAGTACCACCCCAGAGTGATGTAGCATGGGTCTAGGTACTACACTACCACCCCAGAGTGATGTAACATGGGTCTTAGTACTACAGTACCACCCCAGAGTGATGTAGCATGGGTCTTAGTACCACCTGTTACCCCAGAGGGATGTAACATGGGTCTTAGTACTACAGTACCACCCCAGAGTGATGTAACATGGGTCTTAGTACTACAGTACCACCCCAGAGTGATGTAGCATGGGTCTTAGTACCACCTGTTACCCCAGAGGGATGTAACATGGGTCTTAGTACTACAGTACCACCCCAGAGTGATGCAGCATGGGTCTTAGTACTACAGTACCACCCCAGAGTGATGTAACATGGGTCTTAGTACTACAGTACCACCCCAGAGTGATGTAACATGGGTCTTAGTACTACAGTACCACCCCAGAGTGATGTAACATGGGTCTTAGTACTACAGTACCACCCCAGAGTGATGTAGCATGGGTCTTAGTACCACCTGTTACCCCAGAGGGATGTAACATGGGTCTTAGTACTACAGTACCACCCCAGAGTGATGCAGCATGGGTCTTAGTACTACAGTACCACCCCAGAGTGATGTAGCATGGGTCTTAGTGCTACAGTACCACCCCAGAGTGATGTAACATGGGTCTTAGTACTACAGTACCACCCCAGAGTGATGTAACATGGGTCTTAGTACTACAGTACCACCCCAGAGTGATGCAGCATGGGTCTTAGTACTACAGTACCACCCCAGAGTGATGTAGCATGGGTCTTAGTACTACAGTACCACCCCAGAGTGATGTAGCATGGGGCTTAGTACTACAGTACCACCCCAGAGTGATGTAGCATGGGTCTTAGTGCTACAGTACCACCCCAGAGGGATGTAGCATGGGTCTTAGTACTACAGTACCACCCCAGAGTGATGTAGCATGGGTCTTAGTACTACAGTACCACCCCAGAGTGATGTAGCATGGGTCTTAGTGCTACAGTACCACCCCAGAGTGATGTAGCATGGGTCTTAGTACTACAGTACCACCCCAGAGTGATGTAGCATGGGTCTTAGTGCTACAGTTCCACCCCAGAGTGATGTAGCATGGGTCTTAGTACTACAGTACCACCCCAGAGTGATGTAGCATGGGTCTTAGTACTACAGTACCACCCCAGAGTGATGTAGCATGGGTCTAGGTACTACACTACCACCCCAGAGTGATGTAACATGGGTCTTAGTACTACAGTACCACCCCAGAGTGATGTAGCATGGGTCTTAGTACCACCTGTTACCCCAGAGGGATGTAACATGGGTCTTAGTACTACAGTACCACCCCAGAGTGATGTAACATGGGTCTTAGTACTACAGTACCACCCCAGAGTGATGTAGCATGGGTCTTAGTACCACCTGTTACCCCAGAGGGATGTAACATGGGTCTTAGTACTACAGTACCACCCCAGAGTGATGCAGCATGGGTCTTAGTACTACAGTACCACCCCAGAGTGATGTAGCATGGGTCTTAGTGCTACAGTACCACCCCAGAGTGATGTAACATGGGTCTTAGTACTACAGTACCACCCCAGAGTGATGTAACATGGGTCTTAGTACTACAGTACCACCCCAGAGTGATGCAGCATGGGTCTTAGTACTACAGTACCACCCCAGAGTGATGTAGCATGGGTCTTAGTACTACAGTACCACCCCAGAGTGATGTAGCATGGGGCTTAGTACTACAGTACCACCCCAGAGTGATGTAGCATGGGTCTTAGTGCTACAGTACCACCCCAGAGTGATGTAACATGGGTCTTAGTACTATAGTACCACCCCAGAGTGATGTAGCATGGGTCTTAGTGCTACAGTACCACCCCAGAGTGATGTAACATGGGTCTTAGTACTATAGTACCACCCCAGAGTGATGTAGCATGGGTCTTAGTACCACCTGTTACCCCAGAGGGATGTAGCATGGGTCTTAGTACTACAGTACCACTCCAGAGTGATGTAACATGGGTCTTAGTACTACAGTACCACCCCAGAGTGATGTAACATGGGTCTTAGTACTACAGTACCACCCCAGAGTGATGCAGCATGGGTCTTAGTACTACAGTACCACCCCAGAGTGATGTAGCATGGGTCTTAGTACTACAGTACCACCCCAGAGTGATGCAGCATGGGTCTTAGTACTACAGTACCACCCCAGAGTGATGCAGCATGGGTCTTAGTACTACATTACCACCCCAGAGTGATGCAGCATGGAAGGAGGCTGAGGGGTCGACCAACACAACAGTTTCTGTTTATTATTCTGTGATTGTGAGGAAAATAGTTATCTGATCTGTTTGTCTTTAAAAAATGTAGTTTTTAGGTGAAATGCTGAAAACAAGTTTTATGAAATAATCAAAAGATACTGCATATTGATTCCCAAAGTAGAGGCTCTGTGTTGGGTGTGATTCTGCATGTCTATCTGGTAGATCATCCTGGTTTGACTGACAGGCTGGCAGGCTTGTATGTATATGTCCCCTCTGTCCTATTCTGAGTGGGCACAATGGGGAGCTCTGTTGGCATATCTCCAGCAAGCAGTGTGTGTGTGTGTGTGTGTGTGTGTGTGTGTGTGTGTGTGTAGGGACATGAGTCCAGACAATGGGTGAGCAGAGCTGCCCCATGTGTAGAGCACAGAGCCGACACACACAGTGTGCTGACATATAACCCTCTTCATGTACTGTAATACACACTGACAGGAGCTCAGAACAGGAACATAACTCTCTGCATGTACTGTAATCAAATTGTCACATACACCGAACACACCTTACAGTGAAATGCTTACTTACAAGCCCCTAACCAACAATGCAGTTAAGAAAAACAAGTTAAGAAAGTATTTACTAAAATAAACGTAAGTTTAAAAAAATACAAAAAAAACATAATTAAAGAGCAACATTAAAATAACAATAACGGACCACATCGGTATTGAGCAAGTCACTGGTACTTGAAGCTTTAGTTTTTGCTTGTACGCAGGAATCAGGAGGATATAATTATGGTCAGATTTTCCAAAAGGAGGGCGAGGGAGAGCTTTGTACGTGTCTCTGTGTGTGGAGTAAAGGTGGTCTAGAGTTTTTATATTCTCTCTGGTCGCTCATGTAATGTAGAAATTAGGTAAAAACAGTCTCCCTGCATTAAAGTCCCCGGCCATTAGGAGCACTGTCTCTGGGTGAACATTTTCTTGTTTGCTTATGGCCTTATACAACTCATTGAGTGCGGTCTTAGTGCCAGCATCGGTTTGTGGTGGTAAATAGACAGCTACAAAATATGAGAGCTCTCTTGGTAAATACTGTGGTCTACAGCTTATCATGAGATACTCAGGCAATCAAAACCTTGAGACGTCCTTAATATTAGATTCCGTGCACCAGCTGTTATTGACAAATAGACACAGACCACCACTTACTAGAGGCAGCTGTTCTATCTTGCTGACGCACTGAAAACCCAACCAGCTCTATGTTATCCATGTCGTCATTCATCCACGACTCGGTGAAACATAAGATATTACAGTTAATGTTGTTGGTAGGATAGTCTTGTTCGCAGCTCATCCAGTTTATTATCCAGTGATTGTACGTTGGCTAATAGGATGGAAGGTAGAGGCGTGTTACCCACTCACCGTCGGATTCTTACAACGCACCCGACCTACAACCCCTATATCTCCATCTCTTCTTCACGTGAATGACGAGGATTTGAGCCTCGTCGGGTGTCTGAAGTAAATCCTTCACGTCAGACTTGTTAAAGAAAAAAATCTTTATCCAGTATGAGGTGAGTAATCGCTGTTCTGATATCCAGACACTCTATTCAGTCATAAGAGATGGTGGGAGAAACATTATGTATAAAATAAGTTACAAATAATGCGATAAAAAACAATAGCACAATTGGTTTGGAGCCCATGAAACCGGACACTGCATTCTGCAAGAGGATAAGATCCTGACAGAACACTTTAGTGGTAGTTCATTTGTGTGTCATAAAGAAGTGGATTATAGAAATGAACCATGAAACCAAGGAATTTAAAGGGTCCACAAGTTTACCCTCTACTGCAGGTGTAGTAATTAAAGAAACATAACTGAAAGTGTGTATGTGGATGTATGTGTGTGTCTGTGTGTAGCTGAAAGTCATTAAAGCCCACACGAGGCATGTTTTCTGAAAAAAGGTGAATTGATGATTCAGGTAATTGAAGAGAAACATGGAGCAAACATGGACGTGCACACACACACACACACACAATCTTTTGAAATATATTTTAATTGGCAGATGATTCAATTCTACTCACTATTTTACCTTCCACACAAAGAGTAATCCACAATAAAACGTTAATAAACCTTCATTGAGGTCTCTGTGTGCAACCTGACAGCCCACCACGCAGCAGGGGTCTCAATACATATGAACTCTGTTTACATCACAGCTGCCGACAGCAGACGGAACCAACAGCTTCCTGCTAATAAACAGAATAAATAAATCATGTCTAAAATGGCGTGTTTACCAGCCGCCATGTATCCACACTCACCGATCGAAAGCTGCAAATGAGCTCCAATTTTCGCTGACTAGGATACAGAATGAGTCAACCCAAAATCACACAAGGGTTATTCGAGGCTCAGTACCGCATTAGCCCAAGGCTTTCGGATTAGCATTAGTTTATTCATTACTATATTACCCATAAATCATTGATAGTTATCAGTAAGTCTACAGACTCTATAAAGCATTCTCTCAGAGCATGTATGCATCCCTGTTTAGATATTGGGGCGTGGGGTAGAGGCGAAGACGTTCTGTAGGGTCAGAGAAAGAACAGAGAGGAGGATGAGGGATGGGTTTGGATGAGAGCGGGCCAGAGAGGGTAGGAAAGAGAGAGAGAGGGAAAAAAAGAGGAAAAATGAAGATAGAGACAAGGAGGTGGGTGGGGGTGTAGGAAGGAGAGGAGGTCAGGAGATGGAGAGAGACTGCCTGCACACACTGTCAAGACAGTTAATGTAAGGTTTGGAGATAAGGTCCTGCAGACAAACATTGACCAAATCAGCCATTTCAGCGTGCCAGCTTGAACTGCCAGTCACAATGAGAGACGGCGCAACAATCAGCACTCACGCGCAGATAAGAGCTCTACTGGGGCGTGCAGGAAACAGCCAATCTACTGGCTGCCTGGCAAGGAGGGCGTTAGAGAGGGGAAGGAGAGAGGGAGAGAGAGAGAGAGCAGACAGCGAGAGAGAAATGGGCAATAGACCTACAGAGAAGATGTGGACAAAGAATAAACAGCAAGGTGGAGTGAGAGAACAGTACCAGGAAGAGGGAGAGCGCAAGTGAGGATGGTAGAGAGAAGGCAAAAAAAATATCTTTCCACCAACCTCACATCCACCCCCATCCCCCCAAAACTCTCACACAGAAAGAGACAAGAGGAAAAAAAACAGGAGTGGTGTGATATCAGCTCTTAAAATAGTGCCTCTCCCTGGTCTCTGTCACCTGGGAAAAGTTAGGAGAGAAAGAGAGAGTGTGTGCTCACAGACAATGATCCTACAGTTGACTCGCTCATTCTCCAATGCTCTGTTTTCTTGTCTCACACAATGACATAATTGTATTGCCTCAATTGATTAATGATGCATGCACTTGTGTGTGTGTGCGCGCACGTGAGGTGTGGGATAACCCTTCCTATCCATTGATATTGTCTCCTAGGCCAGAGAAATCCACACAAAATAAAATAAGCACATTGAATGCCAGAGTGGATGCCCGAGGGAAGCCAAGCTAACTAACCACTGGGCTGTGATGTGGGACCTTGGAACCATGCTGGCCCCTTCTGGTCAGAGCATGCACTACAGCTGAGACCATCACAGCTGGTTGGGAAACACTGCTAGTCACTTACCTTTGTCAGACACTTCGACTCAGTCGAGCAAAACAGTGGGCAATAGCTAACGCTGGCTTGCTAAAACTATTGGTGTTCCCTTCGAGTCAGAAGAGTGGGGACTTCAGTGGTTGAATCACACAGCTAATATATTCTATTTTTCTGTCCACTGATAATAGTGTGAGTAATTAACACATTGATGTTACTACCATCATGGGTGCCTGGGTGTGTGTGTGTATAGAGAGGTAGGTGAAAGGGTTAAGTCCCATGCAGCTTTCCCTTTCTGTGTCAAGCCCCATTAAACCAGCTACACCACAGCAATATGGGGCCATCAATTATACACGTCACACCATCAATGGAGAGAGGGAGAGGGGGAAGAGGGGTAGAGGAGAGGCAGGAACACATAAACAGGACAAACGGCTACATAAAAGACCTGCAGCCTGCCTGGCTCGCACACACACACACACACACACACACACCCCTCTCGTTGCTGCACTCTAGACAGCTGACGATAAGGCTCTGCTGGGCTTATCTGACGGCAAGCACACACAGACAGATAGAAGGCTGTGCTCCAGTGGGGAATATGACAGGCTGTGTGGAGAGGCAACAGAGTTGAGATCACCTAGAGAGATGTCCCTGTAGCGACGGAAGCACAAGGCAGATCTGGAGCACGTGCCTTTCTACAAGGTTCACGTGATATACAGATATAACCAAATCAATGGCCGGTGGTGGGAGGAGCTATAGGAGGATGGGCTCAGTGTAAAGGCTGAGATGGAATTAATGGGATGGAGTCAAACAACAAACACACATTTGACTCTGTTCTGTTAATTCTATCCCAATGATCTAATAAAATAGGATTTTAAAAAGGCAGGAGAAAGGTAAGCTGAGGGTTTACTGTCAGTCCTCTCAGGCTGCTAGACACCAAATAAATACAAAGTGTAATTCCAGAAAAAAATAGTTTATTAACTACAAGGAATTCATAGGCTGAAAGACGTTCAGTAAGATATATTAAGATAAACAGTAGTTCATATTAAAACAGCTGACGAACCAATAGTAAATGTCCAGTAACATCACAAGATGCAGGAATTAGTTTAAATCTACTATAACTCAGTGAATTCAGGTGATTTGAAATTCTACTTATTAGTTCAAGTTCAACACGGAAAACAAGGTCCCTAACACAGGCAGGGATCATTAAATAAAAAGGCACACATTTTTCTTTCTTTTGAAATCATAGGAAAGTAAACACTCAATTCATTTAATTTCATCTAGATTCTTCTCCTGAATTGATTGATTTGAAAGCGAATCAGTCCCTGAAATGAAACCACTCCCATAGCAGATGTCTTGCATTGGTGTCAACACAAACTGTTCATCTCTCCAACCACAAACTGATCACTGAAAACATTCAACAGAACAAACGTAAGTGTATCCTACATGGCACCCAGTTCCCTTTATAGTGCACCATTTATTTATTTTATTGGCGCAGCGGTCTAAGGAGCTGCATATCAGTGCAAGAGGCATCACTATAGACCCTGGTTCGATTCCAGGCTGTATTACAACCAGCTGTGATTGGGAGTGACATATGGCGGTGCACAATTGGCCCAGTGTCGTTAGGGTAAGGCCGGGGTAGGCCGTCATTCTAAATAAGATTTGTTTTTAACTGACTTGCATAGTTAAATAAAAGGTTATAGTGGACTATATAGGGAATAATTTGCCATTTGGAACAGACACACTAAAGCCTGCAATATTCTGGCTCTTGGTTGTGAATGAGGTCAATAAGATTTAGAGTAGTAGGGTACGTTCAGGAAGGTGCCACGTTCTGAACATTGCAGACAGGATTGTCTTGTGCTCAGCTAACAGAATCTCTTTCCATCTTAACCTTCTGTAACATCGGACGCCACTGAACACAGCCCTGGGGTAAGCCTGTAGATATCTAGGAAGTCTGGATGAAACCACCCTAGACACAGAAGACAGTGGGAACCACAGCAGCCAAGGCAGAATATGAGCACCACCAAGAGGTGACTTCTATAATCAACCTGAATGTGAAAACGCTAGTAGAGGCCATGCTAAACTAAATGCAGCTCAATGACTCCTCCTCTGGCTCCCTCCGCTGTTCCTTTATATCCAGGACACATTCAAACTGAAAACAACCAGAACTAACATGGCTGTGTAACATTCCGTACATCCAAGTTAAAACTAAGCCTTTATTCACATTTTGGGGGACCGGGGTCAGAGTATTAACAGGTGGATGATAGCAACACACGTAAAGGAATCAACCCACAAGTGTAGTGGTGGTTGAAACTGATTGTCCACAATCAACAAATGGGGTGCATACAGTGGCATCCTCTCCTCGTCTCCTTCACTGATCTGGAAGTGGAAAATCCCCACTTATCTCTAGTTGTTTTCAGATCAGTGCAGGTGAAGGAGAGCTAAAGGAGACAAAACACCTGTAGACTATTGAGAACCACCAGGTGTTTTACGATGTAGCTTTTACATGACCAGCCTGGACACAGCTATAGCTAACAAACAGCAGTCATACTAATAGAGAAACACTTTGCCTAAAACCTTCTTTTGTTTGGTGCTTAGTGAATATGACCCAGGTGTAGGGTCTATATACACTGTTAAAAAAAAATTAAGGGAACACTTAAACAACACAATGTAACTCCAAGTCAATCACACTTCTGTGAAATCAAACTGGCCACTTAGGAAGCAACACTGATTGACAATACATTTCACATGCTGCTGTGCAAATGGAATAGACAACAGGTGGAAATTATAGGCAATTAGCAAGACACCCCCCAATAAAGGAGTGGTTTTGCAGGTGGTGACTACAGACCACTTCTCAGGTCCTATGCTTCATGGCTGATGTTTTGGTCACTTTTGAATGCTAGCGGTGCTTTCACTCTAGTGGTAGCATGAGACGGAGTCTACAACCCACACAAGTGGCTCAGGTAGTGCAGCTCATCCAGGATGGCACATCAATGCGAGCTGTGGCAAGAAGGTTTGCTGTGTCTGTCAGCGTAGTGTCCAGAGCATGGAGGCGCTACCAGGAGACAGGCCAGTACATCAGGAGACGTGGAGGAGGCCGTAGGAGGGCAATAACCCAGCAGCAGGACCGCTACCTCCGCCTTTGTGCAAGGAGGAGCACTGCCAGAGCCCTGCAAAATGACCTCCAGCAGGCCACAAATGTGCATGTGTCTGCTCAAACGGTCAGAAACAGACTCCATGAGGGTGGTATGAGGGCCTGACGTCCACAGGTGGGGGTTGTGCCTACAGCCCAACACCATGCAGGACGTTTGGCATTTGCCAGAGAACACCAAGAGTGGCAAATTCGCCACTGGCGCCCTGTGCTCTTCACAGATTAAAGCAGGTTCACACTGAGCACATGTGACAGACGTGACACAGTCTGGAGACGCCGTAGGAGAACGTTCTGCTGCCTGCAACATCCTCCAGCATGACCGGTTTGGCGGTGGGTCAATCATGGCGTGGGGTGGAATTTCTTTGGGGGGCCGCACAGCCCTCCATGTGCTCGCCAGAGGTAGCCTGACTGCCATTAGGTACCGAGATTAGTTCCTCAGACCCCTTGTGAGATCATATGCTGGTGCGGTTGGCCCTGGGTTCCTCCTAATGCAAGACAATGCTAGACCTCATGTGGCTGGAGTGTGTCAGCAGTTCCTACAAGAGGAAGGCATTGATGCTATGGACTGGCCCGCCCGTTCCCCAGACCTGAGTCCAATTGAGCACATCTGGGACATGTCTCGCTCCATCCACCAACGCCACGTTGAACCACAGACTGTCCAGGAGTTGGCGGATGCTTTAGTCCAAGTCTGGGAGGAGATCCCTCAGGAGAACATCCGCCACCTCATCAGGAGCATGCCCAGGCGTTGTAGGGAGGTCATACAGGCACATGGAGGCCACACACACTACTGAGCCTCATTCTGACATCCAAATCCAGACCTTGATAAATTCGATTTCCATTGATAATGTGTGATTTTGTTGTCACTACATTCAGATCTAGGATGTGTTATTTTAGTGTTCCCTTTATTTTTTTGAGCACTATATTAACCCATAGCCATGGAACATAAACAGCCCATTGACAGATTCTGCTTTATCTTTGCCTCAACGTACCTTTACCAGTGAAGCGACACGGTCAATGACAGCATCAAATTCACGCAGAAATAGCTCAACTTGTGTAGCAAATTTATGTTTCTAAACAGTGAATGTTGTGCCATTATACAACAGTGTATATAACAAAAATATCACTGGTATATAGAGTCACATTCACTTCAATTCTGCTATCATCTACTTACTGTAATATACATATTTTACCCTTAAAATCAACACACTTGCAATTAAACATGCTATTAGATATAAGATAAAGTTTAAATTATAATCTTGAATTATACTTGGGCAAGAACAATAATAACCAAATATATTTTTCCTATTCTAATTTTAGTTACTGGGTATATTCACAAAGTACTATATTTGTGTGTATACATGTTTATATATCAATGTGCATGTGTGCGTCTGTGCCGTGCAACTTACATATTAGAATTGACGTTCATTCACAGCTTTTTCCTAAATAAAAAAGTATTTCAGCACATCTGAAGAGATCAGACAACATGGAGAAAACCCCAGGTATTTTTAGAACATTTCATTCCTTAATACAAGTGACTGGTAATAAAACAGGGGGTGTAGGAAAACCTGGTCTTCAAGAGCAACTGGGTCGACTGGCTTTCATTGGAACAGAACTTCAATGACTGTTTTTATCAAATAACTCCTCCAACATCTCCAAACTAAGAAGGTGCATTTCAACCCAAACTATTTAAATACTGTAAATAGTATAAATGTAACAACCACAGACTCAGTGTAGGACGAGGCTGTTGGATTTTTTTTTACTGAGCTAAAGAATGAAAATCATCTTCAAACTACCACATCAGGCCTGTGAAACTCAATCTCAGTCAGTACCGAAAGAGCAAGGCAATAAAAACAAGAATAAAATCAATTCTAAACCTTAAAAATACTTCACATTGACTTATTGCAACAGAGTATCGAGTATTCATGTACTTAAACCTTTCATAAAACTACCTAAAGTCAAAATCTAAACATTATACAGAGATAATACATGTTAACTTTAGATGCCTTACAAACCCTAAAACCAGGTAGAAAACATCCCTTACTGCACACCTCTAAATATGTGTTTTGTGTGCGTTTTTATATATGCAACGTCTGCTGTGTTTAGATCTTGCTGCGTCGTTTCCCTTTGGCTTTCTTTGGAGTCTGGACCTGTCGGCTCTTCCTCCTCAATGCTCTCTGGTCAATCACTGGTGGATGCTCCTCTTCCTCCACCTCTTCCTCAGCCAAGCTCTTCTTTACAGCCCCCTCTTCCTCCTCTGTCGTTCTAGCTTCCTCTTCCTCCTCTTCCTCCGTGACCTCCGGCTGCTCTGTGCCCTGCTCCTCGGGCTCCATGACCACTCTGCTCAGTCTCTTAGATTTATGTTTAGGCACCGCCGCGTGGCCACTGCCTCTCCTCCAAAGGACCTTACCGTCGCCACCCTCGTCTGAGCTCTCACTCTCTCCCTCCTCTTTCTCATCCTCTGTGGTTGTAACATTCTCCATCTCTTCTACCTCTTTCTTTTCGTCCCCTTTGACCTCTTCTTTTGCCTCCTCCTTTTTGAGAGGCTGGTTCTCTCCTTCTTCCGGAGGCTGGTAGGACAGGTCTGCTACCCCTATCTGGACCACTGTTTCCTGGCTACTGCTGTCCACTGTGATGGCCGCCTCCACGGATTTCTCCTCTTCCTTCACTGCTTTCTCCGCCCCCTCCTTTTCTCCCTCTACCTCCTCTCCTTCCTTGGGTGTAGCTGCGGCCTCGCCTGCCTCCTCAATCACCTCCCCAGAGAGGGAGGGCTCTGCTGGGGCTGGCTCTGCAGGCGGAAGGGACTTCTCTGTAGC
>NC_068432.1:40572788-40702788 GCF_023373465.1 Oncorhynchus keta
AATAAACACCACCTCACTACTGACCACATATACATCTTACACTCATTAATAAACACCACCTCACTACTGACCACATATACATCTTACACTCATTAATAAACACCACAACACTACTGACCACATATACACCTTACACTCATTAATAAACACCACCTCACTACTGACCACATATACACCTTACACTCATTAATAAACACCACAACACTACTGACCACATATACATCTTACACTCATTAATAAACACCACAACACTACTGACCACATATACACCTTACACTCATTAATAAACACCACCTCACTACTGACCACATATACACCTTACACTCATTAATAAACACCACAACACTACTGACCACAT
The DNA here is from genome assembly GCF_023373465.1 of Oncorhynchus keta. Taxonomy (NCBI): domain Eukaryota; kingdom Metazoa; phylum Chordata; class Actinopteri; order Salmoniformes; family Salmonidae; genus Oncorhynchus; species Oncorhynchus keta. Next base: position 40,573,147 of record NC_068432.1, read on the forward strand.
ATACACCTTACACTCATTAATAAACACCACCTCACTACTGACCACATATACATCTTACACTCATTAATAAACACCACAACACTACTGACCACATATACATCTTACACTCATTAATAAACACCACAACACTACTGACCACATATACACCTTACACTCATTAATAAACACCACAACACTACTGACCACATATACATCTTACACTCATTAATAAACACCACCTCACTACTGACCACATATACACCTTACACTCATTAATAAACACCACCTCACTACTGACCACATATACACCTTACACTCATTAATAAACACCACACTACACACATATACACCTTACACTAAACACCACCTCACTATACACATATACATCACTCATTAATAAACACCACCTCACTACTGACCACATATACATCTTACACTCATTAATAAACACCACCTCACTACTGACCACATATACATCTTACACTCATTAATAAACACCACCTCACTACTGACCACATATACATCTTACACTCATTAATAAACACCACCTCACTACTGACCACATATACATCTTACACTCATTAATAAACACCACACTACACACATATCACTACTGACCACATACTACTGACACATATACACTTACACTCATTAATAAACACCACCTCACTACTGACCACATATACATCTTACACTCATTAATAAACACCACCTCACTACTGACCACATATACACCTTACACTCATTAATAAACACCACCTCACTACTGACCACATATACACTTACACATAAACACCACAACACTTGACACATATACATTAATAAACACCACCTCACTACTGACCACATATACATCTTACACTCATTAATAAACACCACCTCACTACTGACCACATATACACCTTACACTCATTAATAAACACCACCTCACTACTGACCACATATACACACACACATTAATAAACACCACCTCACACTGACCACATATACACTCATTAATAAACACCACCTCACTACTGACCACATATACACCTTACACTCATTAATAAACACCACCTCACTACTGACCACATATACACTTACACTCATTAATAAACACCACCTCACTACTGACCACATATACATCTTACACTCATTAATAAACACCACCTCACTACTGACCACATATACATCTTACACTCATTAATAAACACCACCTCACTACTGACCACATATACACCTTACACTCATTAATAAACACACCACTACTCACTACTGATTAATAAACACCACAACACTATGACACTTACACTCATTAATAAACACCACCTCACTACTGACCACATATACATCTTACACATTAATAAACACCACCTCACTACTGACCACATATACACCTTACACACATTAAACACCACCTCACTACTGACCACATATACATCTTACTCATTAATAAACACCACCTCACTACTGACCACATATACACCTTACACTCATTAAACACCACCTCACTACTGACCACATATACATCTTACTCATTAATAAACACCACCTCACTACTGACCACATATACATCTTACTCATTAATAAACACCACCTCACTACTGACCACATATACATCTTACTCATTAATAAACACCACCTCACTACTGACCACATATACACCTTACACTCATTAAACACCACCTCACTACTGACCACATATACATCTTACTCATTAATAAACACCACCTCACTACTGACCACATATACATCTTATACTCATTAAACACCACCTCACTACTGACCACATATACATCTTACACTCATTAATAAACACCACCTCACTACTGACCACATATACATCTTACTCATTAATAAACACCACCTCACTACTGACCACATATACACCTTACACTCATTAAACACCACCTCACTACTGACCACATATACATCTTACTCATTAATAAACACCACCTCACTACTGACCACATATACACCTTACACTCATTAAACACCACCTCACTACTGACCACATATACATCTTACTCATTAATAAACACCACCTCACTACTGACACATATACATATACATCTTACTCATTAATAAACACCACCTCACTACTGACCACATATACATCTTACCACTCACTACTGACCACATAAATCTTACTCATTAATAAACACCACCTCACTACTGACCACATATACATCTTACTCATTAATAAACACCACCTCACTACTGACCACATATACACCTTACACTCATTAAACACCACCTCACTACTGACCACATATACACCTTACACTCATTAAACACCACCTCACTACTGACCACATATACACCTTACACTCATTAAACACCACCTCACTACTGACCACATATACATCTTACACTCATTAATAAACACCACCTCACTACTGACCACATATACACCTTACACTCATTAATAAACACCACCTCACTACTGACCACATATACACCTTACACTCATTAATAAACACCACCTCACTACTGACCACATATACATCTTACACTCATTAATAAACACCACCTCACTACTGACCACATATACACCTTACACACATTAATAAACACCACCTCACTACTGACCACATATACATCTTACACTCATTAATAAACACCACAACACTACTGACCACATATACACCTTACACTCATTAATAAACACCACCTCACTACTGACCACATATACATCTTACACTCATTAATAAACACCACCTCACTACTGACCACATATACACCTTACACTCATTAATAAACACCACCTCACTACTGACCACATATACATCTTACACTCATTAATAAACACCACCTCACTACTGACCACATATACACCTTACACTCATTAAACACCACCTCACTACTGACCACATATACATCTTACTCATTAATAAACACCACCTCACTACTGACCACATATACACCTTACACTCATTAAACACCACCTCACTACTGACCACATATACATCTTACACTCATTAATAAACACCACCTCACTACTGACCACATATACATCTTACACTCATTAATAAACACCACCTCACTACTGACCACATATACATCTTACACTCATTAATAAACATACCTCACTACTGACCACATATACATCTTACACTCATTAATAAACACCACCTCACTACTGACCACATATACATCTTACACTCATTAATAAACACCACCTCACTACTGACCACATATACATCTTAGACTCATTAATAAACACCACAACACTACTGACCACATATACATCTTAGACTCATTTTAAACACCACAACACTACTGACCACATATACATCTTACACTCATTAATAAACACCACAACACTACTGACCACATATACACACACTAATTAATAAACACCATCTCACTACTGACCACATATATACACACACAATTAATAAACACCACAACACTACTGACCACATATACATCTTACACTCATTTAAACACCACCTCACTACTGACCACATATACATCTTACTCATTAATAAACACCACCTCACTACTGACCACATATACACCTTACATAACATTAAACACCACCTCACTACTGACCACATATACATCTTACACACATTTAAACACCACCTCACTACTGACCACATATACACACACTAATTAATAAACACCACCTCACTACTGACCACATATACACCTTACACTCATTAATAAACACCACAACACTACTGACCACGTATACATCTTACACTCATTAATAAACACCACCTCACTACTGACCACATATACACCTTACACACATTAAACACCACCCCACTACTGACCACATATACACCTTAGACTCATTAATAAACACCACCTCACTACTGACCACATATACACCTTAGACTCATTAATAAACACCACCTCACTACTGACCACATATACACCTTACACACATTAAACACCACCTCACTACTGACCACATATACATCTTACACTCATTAATAAACACCACAACACTACTGACCACATATACATCTTACTACTCATTAATAAACACCACCTCACTACTGACCACATATACACCTTACACTCATTTTAAACACCACCTCACTACTGACCACATATACATCTTACACTCATTAATAAACACCACCTCACTACTGACCACATATACATCTTACACTCATTAATAAACACCACCTCACTACTGACCACATATACACCTTACACTCATTAATAAACACCACAACACTACTGACCACATATACATCTTACACTCATTAATAAACACCACCTCACTACTGACCACATATACATCTTACACTAATTAATAAACACCATCTCACTACTGACCACATATACATCTTACTCATTAATAAACACCACAACACTACTGACCACATATACATCTTAGACTCATTTTAAACACCACAACACTACTGACCACATATACATCTTAGACTCATTTTAAACACCACAACACTACTGACCACATATACATAAACACCATTACTGACTATATACACACACAAATTAATAAACACCACAACACTACTGACCACATATACATCTTACACTCATTAATAAACACCACCTCACTACTGACCACATATACATCTTACACTCATTAATAAACACCACCTCACTACTGACCACATATACATCTTACTCATTAATAAACACCACCTCACTACTGACCACATATACATCTTAGACTCATTAATAAACACCACAACACTACTGACCACATATACATCTTAGACTCATTTTAAACACCACAACACTACTGACCACATATACATCTTAGACTCATTTTAAACACCACAACACTACTGACCACATATACATCTTACACTCATTAATAAACACCACAACACTACTGACCACATATACACCTTACACTCATTAATAAACACCACAACACTACTGACCACATATACACCTTACACTCATCATTAAACACCACAACACTACTGACCACATATACACTCATTTACACTACATATACATTAATAAACACCACAACACTACTGACCACATATACATCTTACACTCATTAATAAACACCACCTCACTACTGACCACATATACATCTTACACTCATTAATAAACACCACTCACTACTGACCACATATACATCTTACACTCATTAATAAACACCACTCACTACTGACCACATATACACCTTACACTCATTAATAAACACCACAACACTACTGACCACATATACACCTTACACTCATTAATAAACACCACAACACTACTGACCACATATACATCTTACACTCATTAATAAACACCACTGACCACATATGACCACATTAATAAACACCATCTCACACTGACCATATATACACACAAATTAATAAACACCACAACACTACTGACCACATATACATCTTACACACATTAATAAACACCACCTCACTACTGACCACATATACATCTTACACTCATTAATAAACACCACAACACTACTGACCACATATACACCTTACACTCATTTTAAACACCACAACACTACTGACCACATATACAACACTAATTAATAAACACCACCTCACTACTGACCACATATACACCTTACACTCATTTTAAACACCACAACACTACTGACCACATATACACCTTACACTCATTAATAAACACCACCTCACTACTGACCACATATACATCTTACACTAATTAATAAACACCACAACACTACTGACCACATATACACCTTACACTCATTAATAAACACCACAACTGACCACATATACATCTTACACTAATTAATAAACACAACAACACTACTGACCACATATACACCTTACACTCATTAATAAACACCACATCACTACTGACCACATATACATCTTACACTCATTAATAAACACCACAACACTACTGACCACATATACACTTACACTAATTAATAAACACCATCTCACTACTGACCACATATACACCTTACACACATTAATAAACACCACAACACTATTGACCACATATACATCTTACACTCATTAATAAACACCACAACACTACTGACCACATATACACACTTACTAATTAATAAACACCACAACACTACTGACCATATATACACACACATTAATTAATAAACACCACAACACTACTGACCACATATACATCTTACACTCATTAATAAACACCACAACACTACTGACCACATATACATCTTACTCATTAATAAACACCACAACACTACTGACCACATATACATCTTACTCATTAATAAACACCACCTCACTACTGACCACATATACATCTTACACTCATTAATAAACACCACAACACTACTGACCACATATACACACACTCATTTAATAAACACATTAATAAACACCACCTCACTACTGACCACATATACACCTTACTCATTAATAAACACCACCTCACTACTGACCACATATACATCTTACACTCATTAATAAACACCACCTCACTACTGACCACATATACATCTTACTCATTAATAAACACCACAACACTACTGACCACATATACACCTTACATTAATTAAACACCACAACACTACTGACCACATATACATCTTACACACATTAAACACCACCAACACTACTGACCACATATACACCTTACACACATTAAACACCACCTCACTACTGACCACATATACACCTTACACTCATTAATAAACACCACAACACTACTGACCACATATACACCTTACACTCATTAATAAACACCACAACACTACTGACCACATATACACCTTACACTCATTAATAAACACCACAACACTACTGACCACATATACACACAAATTAATAAACACCACAACACTACTGACCACATATACATCTTCCACTCATTAAACACCACCTCACTACTGACCACATATACATCTTACACTCATTAATAAACACCACAACACTACTGACCACATATGCACACACAAATTAATAAACACCACCTCACTACTGACCACATATACACACACTAGTTAATAAACACCATCTACTGACCACATATACACCTTACACACATTAATAAACACCACCTCACTACTGACCACATATACACCTTACACTCATTAATAAACACCACCTCACTACTGACCACATATACACCTTACACTCATTAATAAACACCACCTCACTACTGACCACATATACATCTTACACTCATTAATAAACACAACAACACTACTGACCACATATACACACACTCATTAATAAACACCACCTCACTACTGACCACATATACACCTTACACTCATTAATAAACACCACCTCACTACTGACCACATATACATCTTACACTCATTAATAAACACAACAACACTACTGACCATATATACACACACAAATTAATAAACACCACAACACTACTGACCACATATACATCTTACACTCATTAAACACCACCTCACTACTGACCACATATACATCTTGTACTAATTAATAAACACCACAACACGACTGACCACATATACACCTTACACTCATTTTAAACACCACAACACTACTGACCACATATACACACACAAATTAATAAACACCACCACACTACTGACCACATATACACCTTACACTCATTAATAAACACCACCTCACTACTGACCACATATACATCTTACACTAATTAATAAACACCACCTCACTACTGACCACATATACATCTTACTCATTAATAAACACCACTCACTACTGACCACATATACATCTTACACACATTAAACACCAACACTACTGACCACATATACATCTTACACACATTAAACACCACCTCACTACTGACCACATATACATCTTACACACATTAAACACCACCTCACTACTGACCACATATACACTTACACATTAATAAACACCACAACACTACTGACCACATATACATCTTACTCTCATTAATAAACACCACCTCACTACTGACCACATATACATCTTACACACATTAAACACCACCTCACTACTGACCACATATACACCTTACACACATTAAACACCACTCACTACTGACCACATATAAACATTAAACACCACCTCACTACTGACCACATATACACCTTACACTCATTAATAAACACCACAACACTACTGACCACATATACATCTTACACATTAATAAACACCACTCACTACTGACCACATATACACCATTAAACACCAAACACTACTGACCACATATACATCTTACTCATTAATAAACACCACACTACTGACCACATATACATCTTACTCATTAATAAACACCACCTCACTACTGACCACATATACATCTTACACATTAATTAAACACCACCTCACTACTGACCACATATACACCTTACACACATTAAACACCACCTCACTACTGACCACATATACATCTTACTCATTAATAAACACCACCTCACTACTGACCACATATACACCTTACACACATTAAACACCACCTCACTACTGACCACATATACACCTTACACTCATTAATAAACACCACAACACTACTGACCACATATACATCTTACTCATTAATAAACACCACCTCACTACTGACCACATATACACCTTACACACATTAAACACCACCTCACTACTGACCACATATACATCTTACACTCATTAATAAACACAACAACACTACTGACCACATATACACCTTAGACTCATTAATAAACACCACAACACTACTGACCACATATACACCTTAGACTCATTAATAAACACCACAACACTACTGACCACATATACACCTTAGACTCATTAATAAACACCACAACACTACTGACCACATATACACCTTACACTCATTAATAAACACCACAACACTACTGACCACATATACATCTTACTCATTAATAAACACCACCTCACTACTGACCACATATACATCTTACACAATTAAACACCACCTCACTACTGACCACATATACATCTTACTCATTAATAAACACCACCTCACTACTGACCACATATACACCTTACACACATTAAACACCACCTCACTACTGACCACATATACATCTTACACTCATTAAACACCACCTCACTACTGACCACATATACATCTACACTCATTAATAAACACCACTCACTACTGACCACATATACATCTTACACTCATTAATAAACACCACTCACTACTGACCACATATACATCTTACACTCATTAATAAACACAACAACACTACTTACATAAACACTCATTAATAAACACCACCTCACTACTGACCACATATACATCTTACACTCATTAATAAACACCATCTCACTACTGACCACATATACATCTTACACTCATTAATAAACACCACAACACTACTGACCACATATACATCTTACACTCATTAATAAACACCACAACACTACTGACCACATATACATCTTACACTCATTAATAAACACCACAACACTACTGACCACATATACACACATTAATAAACACCATCTCACTACTGACCATATATACATACACAAATTAATAAACACCACAACACTACTGACCACATATACATCTTACACTCATTAAACACCACTCACTACTGACCACATATACATCTTACTCATTAATAAACACCACCTCACTACTGACCACATATACACCTTACACTCATTAAACACCACCTCACTACTGACCACATATACACCTTACACTCATTAAACACCACCTCACTACTGACCACATATACACCTTACACACATTAAACACCACCTCACTACTGACCACATATACACCTTACACACATTTTAAACACCACAACACTACTGACCATATATACATCTTACACTCATTAATAAACACCACCTCACTACTGACCACATATACACCTTACACACATTAATAAACACCACTCACTACTGACCACATATACATCTTACACTCATTAATAAACACCACAACACTACTGACCACATATACACCTTACACTCATTAATAAACACACATTAATAAACACCACAACACTACTGACCACATATACACCTTACACTCATTAATAAACACCACAACACTACTGACCACATATACACCTTACACTCATTAATAAACACCACAACACTACTGACCACATATACATCTTACTCATTAATAAACACCACCTCACTACTGACCACATATACACCTTACACACATTAATAAACACCACCTCACTACTGACCACATATACATCACTCATTAATAAACACCATCACTACTGACCACATATACATCTTACACTCATTAATAAACACCACCTCACTACTGACTACATATACATCTTACACTCATTAATAAACACAACAACACTACTGACCACATATACATCTTACTCATTAATAAACACCACCTCACTACTGACCACATATACATCTTACACTCATTAATAAACACCATCTCACTACTGACCACATATACATCTTACACTCATTAATAAACACCACAACACTACTGACCACATATACATCTTACACTCATTAATAAACACCACAACACTACTGACCACATATACATCTTACACTCATTAATAAACACCACAACACTACTGACCACATATACACACACTAATTAATAAACACCATCTCACGACTGACCATATATACAACACAAATTAATAAACACCACAACACTACTGACCACATATACATCTTACATCTTAAACACCACTCACTACTACATATACATCTTACTCATTAATAAACACCACCTCACTACTGACCACATATACATCTTACTCATTAATAAACACCACCTCACTACTGACCACATATACATCTTACACTCATTAATAAACACCACAACACTACTGACCACATATACATCTTACACTCATTAATAAACACACAACAACCACTCACTGACCACATATACATCTTACACTCATTTTAAACACCACAACACTACTGACCACATATACATCTTACACTCATTAATAAACACCACAACACTACTGACCACATATACACCTTACACTCATTAATAAACACCACAACACTACTGACCACATATACACCTTACACACATTAATAAACACCACAACACTACTGACCACATATACATCTTGTACTAATTAATAAACACCACAACACTACTGACCACATATACATCTTACACTCATTAATAAACACCACAACACTACTGACCACATATACACCTTAGACTCATTAATAAACACCACCTCACTACTGACCACATATACACCTTAGACTCATTAATAAACACCACAACACTACTGACCACATATACATCTTACTCATTAATAAACACCACCTCACTACTGACCACATATACACCTTACACACATTAAACACCACCTCACTACTGACCACATATACACCTTACACTCATTAAACACCACCTCACTACTGACCACATATACATCTTACTCATTAATAAACACCACCTCACTACTGACCACATATACATCTTACACTCATTAATAAACACAACAACACTACTGACCACATATACATCTTACTCATTAATAAACACCACCTCACTACTGACCACATATACATCTTACACTCATTAATAAACACCACCTCACTACTGACCACATATACATCTTACACTCATTAATAAACACAACAACACTACTGACCACATATACATCTTACTCATTAATAAACACCACAACACTACTGACCACATATACATCTTACACTCATTAATAAACACCACAACACTACTGACCACATATACACACACTAATTAATAAACACCATCTCACGACTGACCATATATACACACACAAATTAATAAACACCACAACACTACTGACCACATATACATCTTACACTCATTAAACACCACCTCACTACTGACCACATATACATCTTGTACTAATTAATAAACACCACCTCACTACTGACCACATATACATCACTCATTAATAAACACCACCTCACTACTGACCACATATACATCTTACACTCATTAATAAACACCACAACACTACTGACCACATATACATCTTACACTCATTAATAAACACCACAACACTACCACCTCACTACTGACCACATATACATCTTACACTCATTTTAAACACCACAACACTACTGACCACATATACACCTTACACTCATTAATAAACACCACAACACTACTGACCACATATACATCTTACACTCATTAATAAACACCAACAACACTACTGACCACATATACACCTTACACTCATTTAAACACCACAACACTACTGACCACATATACACCTTACACACATTAATAAACACCACAACACTACTGACCACATATACACCTTACACTCATTAATAAACACCACCTCACTACTGACCACATATACACCTTACACTCATTAATAAACACCACAACACTACTGACCACATATACACCTTACACTCATTATTTTAAACACCACAACACTACTGACCACATATACATCTTACACTCATTAATAAACACCACAACACTACTGACCACATATACACACACTAATTAATAAACACCATCTCACGACTGACCATATATACACACACAAATTAATAAACACCACAACACTACTGACCACATATACATCTTACACTCATTAAACACCACCTCACTACTGACCACATATACATCTTGTACTAATTAATAAACACCACAACACGACTGACCACATATACACCTTACACTCATTTTAAACACCACAACACTACTGACCACATATACACACACTAATTAATAAACACCACCTCACTACTGACCACATATACACCTTACACTCATTAATAAACACCACAACACTACTGACCACATATACACCTTACACTCATTAATAAACACCACAACACTACTGACCACATATACACCTTACACTCATTAATAAACACCACAACACTACTGACCACATATACACTTACACTCATTAATAAACACCACTCACTACTGACCACATATACACCTTACACTCATTAATAAACACCACAACACTACTGACCACATATACACCTTACACTCATTTAAACACCACCTCACTACTGACCACATATACACCTTACACTCATTAATAAACACCACAACACTACTGACCACATATACACTAATTAATAAACACCATCTCACTACTGACCACATATACACACACACATTAATAAACACCACAACACTATTGACCACATATACATCTTACACTCATTAATAAACACCACAACACTACTGACCACATATACACACTTACACTCATTAATAAACACCATCAACACTACTGACCATATATACACACAAATTAATAAACACCACAACACTACTGACCACATATACATCTTACTCATTAATAAACACCACAACACTACTGACCACATATACATCTTACTCATTAATAAACACCACCTCACTACTGACCACATATACACACACTAATTAATAAACACCACCTCACTACTGACCACATATACACCTTACACTCATTAATAAACACCACCTCACTACTGACCATATATACACACACTAATTAATAAACACCACCTCACTACTGACCATATATACACACACTAATTAATAAACACCACCTCACTACTGACCATATATACACCTTACACTCATTAATAAACACCACCTCACTACTGACCACATATACATCTTACACTCATTAATAAACACCACAACACTACTGACCACATATACACCTTACACTCATTAATAAACACCACTACTGACCACATATACACCTTACACACATTAAACACCACCTCACTACTGACCACATATACATCTTACACTATTAAACACCACCTCACTACTGACCACATATACACCTTACACACATTAAACACCACCTCACTACTGACCACATATACACCTTACACTCATTAATAAACACCACAACACTACTGACCACATATACACCTTACACTCATTAATAAACACCACAACACTACTGACCACATATACACCTTACACTCATTAATAAACACCACAACACTACTGACCACATATACACACCAAATTAATAAACACCACAACACTACTGACCACATATACATCTTCCACTCATTAAACACCACTCACTACTGACCACATATACATCTTGTACTAATTAATAAACACCACAACACGACTGACCACATATGCACACACAAATTAATAAACACCACCTCACTACTGACCACATATACATCTCACACTAATTAATAAACACCATCTCACTACTGACCACATATACATCTTACTCATTAATAAATACCACCTCACTACTGACCACATATACACCTTACACACATTAATAAACACCACCTCACTACTGACCACATATACACCTTACACTCATTAATAAACACCACCTCACTACTGACCACATATACATCTTACACTCATTAATAAACACAACAACACTACTGACCATATATACACACACAAATTAATAAACACCACAACACGACTGACCACATATACACCTTACACTCATTATAAACACCACAACACTACTGACCACATATACACACACAAATTAATAAACACCACAACACTACTGACCACATATACATCTTACACTCATTAAACACCACCTCACTACTGACCACATATACATCTTGTACTAATTAATAAACACCACAACACGACTGACCACATATACACCTTACACTCATTTTAAACACCACAACACTACTGACCATATATACACACACTAATTAATAAACACCATCTCACTGCTGACCACATATACATCTTACTCATTAATAAACACCACCTCACTACTGACCACATATACATCTTACTCATTAATAAACACCACCTCACTACTGACCACATATACATCTTACTCATTAATAAACACCACCTCACTACTGACCACATATACACCTTACACACATTAAACACCACCTCACTACTGACCACATATACACCTTAGACTCATTAAACACCACCTCACTACTGACCACATATACACCTTACACACATTAAACACCACCTCACTACTGACCACATATACACCTTACACTCATTAATAAACACCACAACACTACTGACCACGTATACATCTTACTCATTAATAAACACCACCTCACTACTGACCACATATACACCTTACACACATTAAACACCACCTCACTACTGACCACATATACACCTTAGACTCATTAATAAACACCACCTCACTACTGACCACATATACACCTTACACACATTAAACACCACCTCACTACTGACCACATATACATCTTACTCATTAATAAACACCACCTCACTACTGACCACATATACACCTTACACTCATTAATAAACACCACCTCACTACTGACCACATATACACCTCATTTACACACCACAACACTACTGACCACATATACATCTTACTCATTAATAAACACCACCTCACTACTGACCACATATACATTATACTCATTAATAAACACCACCTCACTACTGACCACATATACACCTTACACACATTAAACACCACCTCACTACTGACCACATATACACCTTACACACATTAAACACCACCTCACTACTGACCACATATACACCTTACACACATTAAACACCACCTCACTACTGACCACATATACACCTTACACACATTAAACACCACCTCACTACTGACCACATATACACCTTACACTCATTAATAAACACCACAACACTACTGACCACATATACATCTTACTCATTAATAAACACCACTCACTACTGACCACATATACACCTTACACACATTAAACACCACCTCACTACTGACCACATATACATCTTACACTCATTAATAAACACAACAACACTACTGACCACATATACATCTTAGACTCATTAATAAACACCACAACACTACTGACCACATATACACCTTACACTCATTTTAAACACCACAACACTACTGACCATATACACACACACTAATTAATAAACACCACCTCACTGCTGACCACATATACATCTTACACTCATTTTAAACACCACAACACTACTGACCACATATACACCTTACACTCATTAATAAACACCACTCACTACTGACCACAAATACACCTTACACTCATTAATAAACACCACAACACTACTGACCACATATACACCTTACACTCATTAATAAACACCACCTCACTACTGACCACATATACACCTTACACTCATTAATAAACACCACCTCACTACTGACCACATATACACCTTACACTCATTAATAAACACCACAACACTACTGACCACATATACACCTTACACTCATTAATAAACACCACCTCACTACTGACCACATATACACCTTACACTCATTAATAAACACCACAACACTACTGACCACATATACACCTTACACTCATTAATAAACACCACAACACGACTGACCACATATACACCTTACACTCATTTTAAACACCACAACACTACTGACCACATATACACACACTAATTAATAAACACCATCTCACGACTGACCATATATACACCTTACACACATTAATAAACACCACAACACTATTGACCACATATACATCTTACACTCATTAATAAACACCACAACACTACTGACCACATATACACACACTAATTAATAAACACCATCTCACGACTGACCATATATACACACACAAATTAATAAACACCACAACACTACTGACCACATATACATCTTACACTCATTAAACACCACCTCACTACTGACCACATATACATCTTACTCATTAATAAACACCACCTCACTACTGACCACATATACATCTTACTCATTAATAAACACCACCTCACTACTGACCACATATACATCTTACACTCATTAATAAACACCACAACACTACTGACCACATATACACACACTAATTAATAAACACCATCTCACGACTGACCATATATACACACACTAATTAATAAACACCACCTCACTACTGACCACATATACATCTTACTCATTAATAAACACCACCTCACTACTGACCACATATACATCTTACTCATTAATAAACACCACCTCACTACTGACCACATATACATCTTACTCATTAATAAACACCACCTCACTACTGACCACATATACACCTTACACTCATTAAACACCACCTCACTACTGACCACATATACATCTTACACACATTAAACACCACCTCACTACTGACCACATATACACCTTACACACATTAAACACCACCTCACTACTGACCATATATACACACACTCATTAATAAACACCACCTCACTACTGACCATATATACACCTTACACACATTAATAAACACCACAACACTACTGACCACATATACACCTTACACTCATTAATAAACACCACAACACTACTGACCACATATACACACACAAATTAATAAACACCACAACACTACTGACCACATATACATCTTCCACTCATTAAACACCACCTCACTACTGACCACATATACATCTTGTACTAATTAATAAACACCACAACACGACTGACCACATATGCACACACAAATTAATAAACACCACCTCACTGCTGACCACATATACACACACTAGTTAATAAACACCATCTCACGACTGACCACATATACACCTTACACACATTAATAAACACCACCTCACTACTGACCACATATACACCTTACACTCATTAATAAACACCACCTCACTACTGACCACATATACACCTTACACTCATTAATAAACACCACCTCACTACTGACCACATATACATCTTACACTCATTAATAAACACAACAACACTACTGACCACATATACACACACTAATTAATAAACACCATCTCACAACTGACCATATATACACACACAAATTAATAAACACCACCTCACTGCTGACCACATATACACACACTAATTAATAAACACCATCTCACGACTGACCATATATACACACACAAATTAATAAACACCACAACACTACTGACCACATATACATCTTACACTCATTAAACACCACCTCACTACTGACCACATATACATCTTGTACTAATTAATAAACACCACAACACGACTGACCACATATACACCTTACACTCATTTTAAACACCACAACACTACTGACCATATATACACACACTAATTAATAAACACCATCTCACTGCTGACCACATATACATCTTACTCATTAATAAACACCACCTCACTACTGACCACATATACATCTTACTCATTAATAAACACCACCTCACTACTGACCACATATACAACTTACACATTAATAAACACCACCTCACTACTGACCACATATACACCTTACACACCACCTCACCACTAACCACATATACATCTTACACACATTAAACACCACCTCACTACTGACCACATATACACCTTACACACATTAAACACCACCTCACTACTGACCACATATACACCTTACACTCATTAAACACCACCTCACTACTGACCACATATACATCTTACTCATTAATAAACACCACCTCACTACTGACCACATATACACCTTACACACATTAAACACCACCTCACTACTGACCACATATACACCTTACACACATTAAACACCACCTCACTACTGACCACATATACACCTTACACTCATTAAACACCACCTCACTACTGACCACATATACACACCTTACACTCATTAAACACCACCTCACTACTGACCACATATACATCTTACTCATTAATAAACACCACCTCACTACTGACCACATATACACCTTACACACCACAACACTACTGACCACATATACATCTTACTCATTAATAAACACCACCTCACTACTGACCACATATACATCTTACTCATTAATAAACACCACCTCACTACTGACCACATATACACCTTACACACATTAAACACCACCTCACTACTGACCACATATACACCTTACACACATTAAACACCACCTCACTACTGACCACATATACACCTTACACACATTAAACACCACCTCACTACTGACCACATATACACCTTACACACATTAAACACCACCTCACTACTGACCACATATACACCTTACACTCATTAATAAACACCACCACACTACTGACCACATATACATCTTACTCATTAATAAACACCACCTCACTACTGACCACATATACACCTTACACACATTAAACACCACCTCACTACTGACCACATATACACCTTACACTCATTAATAAACACCACAACACTACTGACCACATATACACCTTACACTCATTAATAAACACCACAACACTACTGACCACATATACACCTTACACTCATTAATAAACACCACAACACTACTGACCACATATACACCTTACACTCATTAATAAACACCACCTCACTACTGACCACATATACACCTTACACTCATTAATAAACACCACCTCACTACTGACCACATATACATCTTACTCATTAATAAACACCACCTCACTACTGACCACATATACACCTTACACACATTAAACACCACCTCACTACTGACCACATATACATCTTACTCATTAATAAACACCACCTCACTACTGACCACATATACACCTTACACACATTAAACACCACCTCACTACTGACCACATATACACCTTACACTCATTAAACACCACCTCACTACTGACCACATATACATCTTACTCATTAATAAACACCACCTCACTACTGACCACATATACATCTTACACTCATTAATAAACACCACCTCACTACTGACCACATATACATCTTACTCATTAATAAACACCACCTCACTACTGACCACATATACATCTTACACTCATTAATAAACACCATCTCACTACTGACCACATATACATCTTACTCATTAATAAACACCACAACACTACTGACCACATATACATCTTAGACTCATTTTAAACACCACAACACTACTGACCACATATACATCTTAGACTCATTTTAAACACCACAACACTACTGACCACATATACATCTTACACTCATTAATAAACACCACAACACTACTGACCACATATACACACACTAATTAATAAACACCATCTCACGACTGACCATATATACACACACAAATTAATAAACACCACAACACTACTGACCACATATACATCTTACACTCATTAAACACCACCTCACTACTGACCACATATACACTTACTAATTAATAAACACCACCTCACTACTGACCACATATACACCTTACACTCATTAAACACCACCTCACTACTGACCACATATACACCTTACACTCATTAAACACCACCTCACTACTGACCACATATACACCTTACACACATTAAACACCACCTCACTACTGACCACATATACACCTTACACTCATTAATAAACACCACAACACTACTGACCACATATACATCTTACTCATTAATAAACACCACCTCACTACTGACCACATATACACCTTACACACATTAAACACCACCTCACTACTGACCACATATACACCTTACACTCATTAATAAACACCACAACACTACTGACCACGTATACATCTTACTCATTAATAAACACCACCTCACTACTGACCACATATACACCTTACACTCATTAATAAACACCACCTCACTACTGACCACATATACACCTTACACTCATTAAACACCACCTCACTACTGACCACATATACATCTTACTCATTAATAAACACCACCTCACTACTGACCACATATACACCTTACACACATTAAACACCACCTCACTACTGACCACATATACATCTTACTCATTAATAAACACCACCTCACTACTGACCACATATACATCTTACACTCATTAATAAACACCACCTCACTACTGACCACATATACATCTTACACTCATTAATAAACACAACAACACTACTGACCACATATACATCTTACTCATTAATAAACACCACCTCACTACTGACCACATATACATCTTACACTCATTAATAAACACCACCTCACTACTGACCACATATACATCTTACACTAATTAATAAACACCACAACACGACTGACCACATATACACCTTACACTCATTTTAAACACCACAACACTACTGACCACATATACACACACAAATTAATAAACACCACCTCACTGCTGACCACATATACACACACTAATTAATAAACACCATCTCACGACTGACCATATATACACACACAAATTAATAAACACCACAACACTACTGACCACATATACATCTTACACTCATTAAACACCACCTCACTACTGACCATATATACACACACTAATTAATAAACACCACAACACTACTGACCACATATACATCTTGTACTAATTAATAAACACCACAACACGACTGACCACATATACATCTTACACTCATTAATAAACACCACAACACTACTGACCACATATACATCTTACACTCATTAATAAACACCACAACACTACCACCTCACTGCTGACCACATATACATCTTACACTCATTTTAAACACCACAACACTACTGACCACATGTACACCTTACACTCATTAATAAACACCACAACACTACTGACCACATATACATCTTACACTCATTAAACACCACCTCACTACTGACCATATATACACACACTAATTAATAAACACCACAACACTACTGACCACATATACATCTTGTACTAATTAATAAACACCACAACACGACTGACCACATATACACCTTACACTCATTTTAAACACCACAACACTACTGACCATATATACACACACTAATTAATAAACACCATCTCACTGCTGACCACATATACACCTTACACTCATTAATAAACACCACAACACTACTGACCACATATACACCTTACACTCATTAATAAACACCACAACACTACTGACCACATATACACCTTACACTCATTAATAAACACCACAACACTACTGACCACATATACACCTTACACTCATTAATAAACACCACCTCACTACTGACCACATATACACCTTACACTCATTAATAAACACCACCTCACTACTGACCACATATACACCTTACACTCATTAATAAACACCACAACACTACTGACCACATATACACCTTACACTCATTAATAAACACCACAACACTACTGACCACATATACACCTTACACTCATTAATAAACACCACAACACGACTGACCACATATACACCTTACACTCATTTTAAACACCACAACACTACTGACCACATATACACCTTACACTCATTAATAAACACCACAACACTACTGACCACATATACACACACTAATTAATAAACACCATCTCACTACTGACCATATATACACCTTACACACATTAATAAACACCACAACACTATTGACCACATATACATCTTACACTCATTAATAAACACCACAACACTACTGACCACATATACACACACTAATTAATAAACACCATCTCACGACTGACCATATATACACACACAAATTAATAAACACCACAACACTACTGACCACATATACACACACTAATTAATAAACACCACCTCACTACTGACCACATATACACCTTACACTCATTAAACACCACCTCACTACTGACCACATATACACCTTACACTCATTAAACACCACCTCACTACTGACCACATATACACCTTACACTCATTAATAAACACCACAACACTACTGACCATATATACACACACTAATTAATAAACACCACCTCACTACTGACCATATATACACACACTAATTAATAAACACCACCTCACTACTGACCATATATACACACACTAATTAATAAACACCACCTCACTACTGACCACATATACACCTTACACTCATTAATAAACACCACAACACTACTGACCACATATACACCTTACACTCATTATTAAACACCACCTCACTACTGACCACATATACACCTTACACTCATTAATAAACACCACAACACTACTGACCACATATACACACACTAATTAATAAACACCATCTCACGACTGACCATATATACACACACAAATTAATAAACACCACAACACTACTGACCATATATACACACACTAATTAATAAACACCACCTCACTACTGACCATATATACACACACTAATTAATAAACACCACCTCACTACTGACCATATATACACACACTAATTAATAAACACCACCTCACTACTGACCATATATACACACACTAATTAATAAACACCACCGCTGTCACGCCCTGGTCAAGGTATTTTGTGTTTGTCTTCATTTATTTGGTCAGGCCAGGCTGTGACATGGGTTTTTGTATGTGGTGTGTAGCTTAGTGGGATTGTAGCTTAGTGGGGTGTTCTAGGAGAGTCTATGGCTGTCTGAAGTGGTTCTCAATCAGAGGCAGGTGTTTATCGTTGTCTCTGATTGGGAACCATATTTAGGCAGCCATATTCTTTGTGTGTTTCGTGGGTGATTGTCCTTAGTGTCCTTGTTAGTTTACACAAGTATAGGCTGTTTCGGTTTTTGTTACGTTCATTACGTTCTTTGTTTTGTAGTGTTTGTAATTGATTCGTGTTTTACGTTTGTTTATTAAACATGGATCGCAATCTACACGCTGCATGTTGGTCCGACTCTCCTTCACCACAAGAGAACCGTTACAACCGCACTACTGAACATATATACACACAAATTAATAAACAAGTCCTTTCAACAAATCTTTTCAACATTTATATCAATGAAATAGCAGACATGTTGGTCCAGTCTCCAGCGCCAGGACTCACACTATTTCACACAGAGGTAAAAATGCCTGCTATATGCTGATGATTTGGTACTTCTATCACCAACCAAAGAAGGTCTTCAACAGAACCTTAACATTCTAGAGCAATATTGCCATAAATTGGGCCCTGGCAGTAAATAAAAAAAACTAAATGAAAATCAGGATGTCAGAAACAGAAATATAAATTTGCCACAACACAATAATTGAACACACTAAAAATGACTCGAAACTTGGTCTGACCATATCTGCATCGGGAGACTTTAATATGGCAGTGAATGCACTCAAAGGAAAAAGCAGACACAGCGCATTGTACGCAATAAAAATGAAATTACTCAAAATCAACATCCAATTAGAATTGGACCAAAATATTTGACAGTGTAATCCTACCAATAGCTCTTTACGGAAGTGAGGTTTGGGGCCCACTCAATAAACTGGACTTTAAAATGTGGGACAAACATCCAATTGAATCCCTTCATGCAGAATTCTGGCGGAAAATTCTACAAGTCCAGAGAAATGCACCAACTAATGCGTGTCGGGCAGAACTGGGCCGCTTTCCGGCGGTAATGAAAATACAGAAAATATCACATTTTTGGGCTACATCGAAATTCAAGTCCAAATTCAAGTCTGCAATTTAAAAGCACTTCAAACCCAAACTGATCCACAAAGAATTGGAAAACATCCCCGATTTTGATAAGCTCCCATATCAACTGGGTGAAATACAACAGTGTGCCATCACAGCAGCAAGATTTATGACCTGTTGCCACAAGAAAAGGGCAACCAGTGAAGAACAAACACCATTGTAAATACAACCCATATTTATGTTTGTTTATTTTCCATTTTGTACTTTAATCATTTGCACATCGTTACAACACTGTATACATACACAAATGACATCTGTAATGTCTTTATTCTTTTGGAACTTCTATGAGTGTAATGTTTACTGTTCATTTCACTTTTGTATATTATTCTACTTCACTTGCTTTGGCAATGTTAACACATGTTTCCCATGCCAATAAAACCCATTGAATTGAATAGATAGACTACTACCACTAACCTTTATACATGGTTAGAGAGAGAGGGTACTTCAGGCCGAGCTGGTCATCTTTGAAAGAGTCCACAAAGTCCTCCAGCATCTGCAGACCATGACGGTTTCCACGATGACACTTCCTGACAAAGATGGAGTCCATAACAGGCAGCTGGTAGCGTTGGGTTACAAAGCCATTACACAAGCTGTCTGGAGAGAGAGGAAGAGATTGTTAGTTCATATCTTGAAAGTAGAGGTCAACTGATCAATCGGAATGGCTGATTAATTAGGGCCGATTTCAATAACAATCGGAAATCGGTATTTTTGGACACAGATTTTGCAGATTTTTTTTAACGCCTTTATTGATCCTTTATTTAACTAGGCAAGTCAGTTAAGAACACATTCTTATTTACTATGACGGCCTTGGAACGGTGGGTTAACTGCCTTGGTCAGGGGCAGAACGACAGATAACAGTTAACTAGTCCAACGCAATAACGACCGTTGCACTCCACAGGGAGACTGACTGCCTGTTACGCGAATGCAGTAAGCCAAGGTAAGTTGCTAGCTAGCATTACATTTCTTATAAAAAACAATCATAATGACTAGTTAATTACGCATAGTTGATGATATTACTAGATATTATCTAGCGTGTCCTGCGTTGCGTATAATCTGACTAGGCATACAAGCATAGGAGTATCTAAGTATCTGACTGAGGGGTGGTAGGCAGAAGCAGGCGTGAAACATTCATTCAAACAGCACTTTCGTGCCTTTTGCCAGCAGCTCTTCGTTGTACATCATGCATTGCGCTGTTTATGACTTCATGCCTATCAACTCCCGAGATGAGGCTGGTGTAACCGATGTGAAATGGCTGGCTAGTTAGCGAGCGCTAATAGTATTTCAAACGTCACTCGCTCTGAGCCTTGGGGTGGTTGTTTCCCTTGCTCTGCATGGGTAATGCTGCTTCGAGGGTGGCTGTTGTCGTTGTGTTCCTGGTTCGAGCCCAGGGAGGAGCGAGGAGAGTGACAGAAGCTATACTGTTACACTGGCAATACTAAAGTGCATATAAGAACATCCAATAGTCAAAAGTTACTGAAATACAAATGGTATAGAGGGAAATAGTCCTATAATTCCTACAATAACTACAACCTAAAACTTCTTACCTGGGAATATTGAAGACTCATGTTAAAAGGAACCACCAGCTTTCATATGTTCTCATGTTCTGAGCAAGGAACTGAAACGTTAGCTTTCTTACATGGCACATATTGCACTTTTACTTTCTTCTCCAACAATTTGTTTTTACATTATTTAAACAAAATTGTTTCATTATTTATTTGAGATTATTGATGTATTATATTAAGTTAAAATAAGTGTTAATTCAGTATTGTTGTAAATGTCATTATTACAAAAAAAATAATAATAATTAAAAATCAGCCTATTAATCGGTATCAGCTTTTTTGGTTCTCCAATATCCGGTATCTGTGTTGAAAAATCATAATCTTTCTCTATTTGAAAGTATGCTATAATTGATTGAGACATGATTGACTAATGCTATGTATAAAGTCTGTCATTATAGTAATCATCATCTTCAGGAGGTCACGGACAGCCTTGTGTAAGTTAAGGGTACTGTCCAGTGCCAACTCTCCAGCTAAATTCACCTATCAAATAAGACCAGTATGGTTTGAAACCAAAGATGATCGCTACCAGTGACAGTTTGACCAGACAAAAACCTTTGGTTTTGACAGAGTAGAAACCGACAGCGTGTCCATCCTTCCAAAGGAGCTTGGCGAAGTGGTTCTGTCCGTGGCACAGGAAGGGCACCTCAGGTTTGTCTATCTCACCCACGCGGTACACGATACGGTTCAGAATGTACAGGACGATCCGCTCACCAAGACTCCTCACCTGGGACACACACACACAGATAAAGACTGTCACTTAATGAAATGTTAAGGTAACACACACACACAACTCTCCTCTGAAGTTTTTACATGAAACACACTGAACACACTTTCCTCTCTGCTCAATTGACATGCACTCTAGTAGGACACACGTGAATCAGAAGTACCTTGGCTCAGTACATGGCATAAGTAGTCTTTCACCTCCCACGTAAATGTTGGAAGTGACTGTTTTTACAGCTCTGTAGCTCTGCCAAACAGAATAGAACTGACATTTAACTGTGGGTTTGGATCATGACCCTGAACACTGCTCCTAGTTTTATACCACCGTAACACACTTCCCACCAGTATGTGTGTCTGTCTGTACATGTGCACGCTGTGTGTTTCTCTATTGTTCGATGCTAATCAGAACCATTTGCTGGGCAAACTGACAGAAACACACACGCAACATATGCAGAAGTTGAGATTCTGTTCAAAACAATGTCATTATGCATTTCATTGGGTTGATAAACATGCCAGGTTCGTTTGTGTCTGTGTGCGCTCAGTCATGTTGTTGTAGGATCCTGTGTGTCCTCCCTCATATCCTGTCAGACTGAGCCTCTCCTCACACCAGATAGACAAACCCAATATCCTACCTCTACAGAGTCGGTTTGTGACACCTTGTGTTTGTGTGTTTCAATGTGCTATAGCTTTATGTTTCAACTCAACAATCATCTCGTGTTGTATGTGTTGCAGGTTGTGAACCTTGAGGAGGCCAGTTCTGGAGGGGTCGGAGGTTCTGAGGATGTCCTCGACAGACCACCACTGACCCGCCAGAAACAAAGCTACCGCTGGAGAGAGAGAGAAAGAGAGAGAGAGAGAATTAGAGTTAGATGAGTATGACATCTGGTTAGAATCCAGACGAATCTCTGTAAAATATAAACCCCCGGACATTATGAAACTTTTCGATCTGATGTGTGTAAGCTTGTAGCTTTCAATACAATGCTTACATCCATCTATGTGGTGGAAACGACCAGCTTTACACTGTGACTGTATCAACGGACAGACAAGAGGCTAGAGACTCGTTCTGTGCTGAGGGAGGGATGTACCTGTGAGCTGGTCCTCTGGGGCGAACAGGGCCAGAATCTTATGCTTCAGGTCTCCTCCATAGATGGGAACTAAACCAACGTTACACAGACTGATACAGATCTGAGGGAGCCAGAGAGACATGGGGTTAGAGTCAATTAAACAAACCATGCATGTAGTATTGTAGGTGTGTTTGTGTGACTACCATTCTGTGGCTGGGCAGGGTAAAGCTCTCGGCCTTGTCGGGGATGATGTATCGTAGCTGGGTCATGTAGCCCTCTGCTGCCTGCTCCTCCTCCTCATGTCTCACTGATCCCAACACGTCCACAGGGAACTCCATCCCTACAGGGCAGGGGTCACATGTCAGTGGTCAGAGTCACTCAACATGCCAAACAAAATACACAAGTCTATCACGTCTATCACTAACACACAGGGAATGATTCCTTTTACACAAGCAACACTTGGTACCTGTATTCTGTTTTCCTCTAGGCCCAATGCCTTGTCCTCATTATTCCCAAAATAAACCCAATCAATCCAAATGGAATTACACAATGTCCAATCAGACAAGGACTGCACAATAAAAACCATGCTATTCTGATGTTACTATGAAATCAACACTTCAGTGACACTTCCAATGCTGCCCTCCCTGGAAGAAACAAACTGACTTATAGAACACCTATGGGTGTCTTAAATTCACGGTGTGCCAGAGTGTGTTCAGAGCTTGGTTAGATTGTCCCGTTTGTAATGTCAGAGCAGCTCTTTGAGCGTTGGGTTCATCTGAGCATTTTGACCTCATAACGACAGTCAAGCACCCAAGCTAAGTGGCTAAAAGTTGGCTCGCTTACTAGCATTTCCAGACACAAATGAGAAAACACCTCACTCTGACCATTTTACTCGCCCTAGCAGAGCTAGACGGGAGGTTATGTTATTTAGAGCATTGGTGACCAACTGTGCTGCTGACTGACGTTTTGGAAACGTTTACTGCCACCGGTCATATTCAGGGTATTGCACATTTGTAAATGCATCTATTATTCTGAGCTCTGGCACACTCAGATGAGAGTGCTCTGAAAATCAGAGTAGATAGCCAGAGTGAATTTACAAACGCACCCTACATATAAAACCCTCAACATGGACTACAAATAGGACATGCCACTTCCATCCGTGGTCCTCCGTAGCTCAGTCGGTAGAGCTCAGCACTTGTGGGTTCGATACCCGGGACCACCCATTGTAAAAATGTATGCACGCATGACTGTAAGTAAGTCACTTTGGATAAAAGCGTCTGCTAAATGTCATATACATGGTCCCTAGCTGTGTGTTGCCGCTTTCCATGTTGTCTGTTGTCTGTAGCTTGTGAGGTGTGGAAACACTTTGTTGCTTTTATGAATTTTGTCTTGCTGCTTTTTGTTCTATGTTGCTCTGTCTGTATGCTACGTCTTGCTTGTCCTATGTTGCTATGTCTTGCTTGTTCTATATTGTAATTGTTTTTAATAACCTGCCCAGGGACTATGGTTGAAAATTAGCTTGCTGGCTAAAACAGGCACTTTTACTGAAACGTTGATTAATGTGCACTGTCCCTGTAAAAATAAAAAAATAAACTCAAACTCATATGCAGTGTATTCGGAAACTATTCAGACCGTGATTTTATCCATTTTTCTTCTAAAATGTATTAAAATGGTTTCCCCCCCCCTCAATCTACACACAATACCCCGTAATGACAAATCAAAAACATGGTTTGTTATTTTTAATACATTTGCAAAAATGTCTACAAACTGAAATATCACATTTTATAAGTATTCAGAACCTTTACTCAGTAATTTGTTGAAGCACCTTTGGCAGTGATTACAGCTGCGAGTCTTCTTGGGTATGAGGCTACAAGCTTGGCAAACCTGTATTTGGGGGTTTCTCCCATTCTTCTCTGCAAATCCTCTCAAGCTCTGTCAGGTTAGATGGGGAGCATTGCTGCACAGCTATTTTCAGGTCTCTCCATAGATGTTAGATTGGATTCAAGTCTGGGCTCTGGTTGGGCCACTCAAGGACATTCAGAAACTTTTCCCGAAGCCACTCCTGCATTGTCTTCGATGTGTGTTTAGGGTCGGTGTCCTGTTGGAAGGTGAACCTTTGCCACAGTCCAAGGTCCTGAGCTCGCTGGAGCAGGTTTTCAATGTCTCTGTACTTTGCTCTGTTCATCTTTGCCTCGATCCTGACTAGTCTCTGAGTCGCTGCTGCTGTAAAACATACCCACAGCATGATGATGCCACTACCATGCATCACTGTAGGGATGGTGCCAAGTTTCTTCCAGACCTGACACTTGGCATTCAGGCCACAGTGTTCAATCTTGGTTTCATCATACCAGAGAACAATGTTTCTCATTGTCAGAGTCCTTTAGGTGCCTCTTGACAAACTCCAAGCAGGAGTTGTACCTTTTAATTATTATTATTTTTAATTTTAAAAAAAGGTACTCCTCCCCACATCTGTGCCTCAAAACAATCCAGTCTCTGAGCTCTACGGAAATGTCTTTCGACCTCATGGCTTGGTTTTTGCTCTGACATGCACTATTAACTGTGGGACCTTATATAGACAGGTGTGTGCCTTTCCAAATCATGTCCAAACAATTGAATTTGCCACAGGTGGACTCCAATCAAGTTGTAGAAACATCTCAACGATGATCAAATGGAAAAGACCGGGCTCTGGCTAGGCTACTCAAGGACATTCAGAGACTTGTCCCGAAGCCACTCCTGTGTTGTCTTGGCAGTGTGCTTAGGGTCGTTGTCATGTTGGAAGGTGAACCTTCACCCCAGTCTGAGGTCCTGAGCACTCTGGAGCAGGTTTTCATCAAGGATCTCTCTGTACTTTGCTCCATTGATCTTTCCCTTGATCCTGACTAGTCTATTCCTCCAAGGGGTTAGAAAGCAGATGAACTGCTTCTCACTCTCTGAATGAGTCTCCAAACCGGCAGTTGGGGAGGATTACAATTAGAGAGAAGACTTGACTATCTACTGCCAAATAAGCAAGTGTTCCTCTGCGGTTCACCCAGTGCTCTATCTGTGTATGTGAGAGCTAGAATATGGTACGTTGGTGGTAACCATAGTAATAGATAAACGTTCTCTCGGAAAACAGATCTTTTGGACGTTACTGTGCTTCATGACATTACTGTGTAAACGTTAGTTACTTTGGGTGAGTGTCTTTTTCCCTATAGGCCGACTTGAGGCAGCCTTGAGCCCCCACTACCTTAAAATCTGTGATGTGGAGAACGTGGACGTAATCATGCAATACAGACATTAAAATGGAATTCAACAAAATTCATAATTGCATTGAACTTAGTAGGGAATCAACTAAAAGTATTTAAAATTCCATTTTGAATGATTCTGTACACTATACTTTCTTGTTTTGTCACAAACTGAAATTAGACAAATCAGAATTTTAGCAACCAGGAAATGACGGAGCGATATCTGCATAGTGCATCTAACTACAAAAAGTAGCCTATGCTTACCTGGCAGAATGATAGGATTATTTGCATCAGTCCAATGGGTATTTGTTTTGCAAATTCTACCATCACCTGTGCACTACAAAAACACTACTAAACTACAGCCTTTTGCTGGTGCACACCGGAATTAAAATGGGTACTACACGCAGACTTCAAAATTGGTTTCCTGATGTGGTTTAAAGGGATAAGTCTGTATTTTGGGTAATTCTCTACTTGCCCAGTCAGACGGACTCATGGATACCATTTTTATGTCTCATCATGCAGTTTGAAGGAAGTTAAAAAAAGGTAGCATATTGTTATCTTAGCTGGAAGTCTGTGGGTATCTACTAGCCAGCTCCCCTCAAAAGCAGGGAAAAAGACCTAACTACTAAAAAGCTGGGGGGTTAGCACTTGGTACTCTAAGTATTCTAGTATATATGAAATTAGAATATTTTGATTATAATTGTTGGAAAAACATTTATATTTGGAACTATTTTCTCAGAACTAAGCATTTCATTAATGCAATGTGATAGCTGGCACAGGGATAGGCTGTGCGCAAGTGTCAACACAGCTGGACAGTTTTGAATGAGTTTGCTAGATATCAAGTAAGCAAAGTTTGAGAAGAATACATCAATGATAAACCCCACAGAAGAAGAGTTAAGACTGCCATTGCTTATCCAAAGCAATATTTTTACCTTGCAGCTGTGACTTTTACAAACTTCAAGATTTCCACCGATCTAATGTCCATTGCTTGTGTTTCTTGGCCCAAGCAAGTCTTCTTACTTTGGTGTCCTTTAGTAGTGGTTTCTTTGCACATTTCGACCATGGCCTGATTCACGCAGTCTCCTCTAAACAGTTGATGTTGAGATGTGTCTGTTACTTGAACTCTGTGAAGCATTTATTTGGGCTGCAATTTCTGAGGCTGGTAACTAATGAGTTTATCCTCTGCAGCAGAGGTAACGCTGGGTCTTCCGTTCTAGTGGCGGTCCTCATGAGAGCCAGTTTCATCATAGCGCTCGATGGTTTTTGCGACTGCACTTGAAGTTTAAAGTTCTTGACATTTTCCAGATTAAGACATGAAGGTCAGTCAAAGTAATGATGGACTGTCATTTCTCTTTGCTTATTTGAGCTGTTCTTGCCATAATATTGACTTGGTCTTTTATCAAATAGGGTTATCTTCTGTATACAACCCTTACCTTGTCACAACATCAACTGATTGGCTCAAACGCATTTTAGGAAAAAAAATCCACAAATTAACAAGGCACACCTGTTCATTGAAATGCATTCCAGGTGACTACCTCATGAAGCTGGTTGAGAGAATGTCAAGAGTGTGCAAAGCTGTCAAGGCAAAGGGTGGCTATTTGAAGAATCTCAAATATATTTTGATTTATTTAACACTTTTTGGGTTACTACGTGATTCTGTGTGTGTTATTTCATAGTTAATGTCTTCACTATTATTCCACAATGTAGAAAATAGTAAAAATAAAGAAAAACCCTTGAATGAGTTGGTGTGTCTAAACTTTTGACTGGTACTGGAACTCAGTAAAATCTTTGAAATTGTTGCATTTATATTTTTATTCAATGAAGTTTGCTCAGAGTTTTTTTTACCCAGAGACTATTATGAGAGCATAAAATTGCCAAGCCAAGATGGGATGTTTCCTGCGGGAAATAGCAGTCCCATCAATGGGCATTCAATGCACACCAGCACAAAGTGCAATGGGGGAAAGATGATAATATAACATTATTTGATGATTGAATTGTAGCTAGCTTTTCTCATGATAATCCACGAGAAAATGTACAGGCCTGTCATCCATTAGATCCTTTTGAATGCACTCCTCAAATACTAAGAATAGCAGGAGTACAACAAAATGGCTAACAATGCTCTAAAAACTATGCTCTGTTCTTTTTTCATTATTCAAAATTGAGTGGTGCCATTATGTCTTTATTCAGCTTCATTCAACTACTTTCCTAAATAATTGTACAATTTCCACATGCTTGAGAAACTAATAAATTGACTTGACTTAGTTTTAGCTATGTAATAGATAACAGCATGCCACTAAAACAGAACAGCTATTATGACCTTCAAGTGTGTTCTCCTTTGTTTATTTCAAATGAATAAACATTTCTGCTGTGGACAGTCCACAAGGAAGGGACTCCATGTCTGCTGGAGTAAAAATCACATTCAGAACCAGAATAGAGGACAAGCCTCAGCCATTGCTGGCAAGTACTCAAAATATGCCATCAATGTTCTGGTTTACACTTGTCGTCATGGGATGCAATCATTGACCTGTCCAGACATCTATACTAACAAAAGGACAGGTAGCCTAATTGCCACTCCAGGATAGTTTGCTTGACTTGGGGTGTGTGTGTGTGTGTGTGTGTGTGTGTGTGTGTGTGTGTGTGTGTGTGTGTGTGTGTGTGTGTGTGTGTGTGTGTGTGTGTGTGTGTGTGTGTGTGTGTGTGTGTGTGTGTGTGTGTGTGTGTGTGTGTGTGTGTGTGTGTGTGTGTGTGTGTGTGTGTGTGTGTGTGTGTGTGTGTGTGTGTGTGTGTGTGTGTGTGTGTGTGTGTGTGTGTGTGTGTGTGTGTGTGTGTGTGTGTGTGTGTGTGTGTGTGTGTGTGTGTGTGTGTGTGTGTGTGTGTGTGTGTGTGTGTGTGTGTGTGTGTGTGTGTGTGTGTGTGTGTGTGTGTGTGTGTGTGTGTGTGTGTGTGTGTGTGTGTGTGTGTGTGTGTGTGTGTGTGTGTGTGTGTGTGTGTGTGTGTGTGTGTGTGTGTGTGTGTGTGTGTGTGTGTGTGTGTGTGTGTGTGGTCTTTGGAGGATGGTGTTCCCTTTCAAGTGATTTTAAGAGCCAAAACCAGAAAAAAAAACTGGGGGAAACAGATACCTGGAAAAACAAAACAGTGAGGGTGAATTTTGGGAATCAGGGGGGAAAAAAAGAAGTGTCCTACCTTCCCTGCAGCTAGATGGCTCTACAAGTCTGCACTCTATCCCCCAAGCTCTTTTCTTGATCAGAATAATTTGGTTGCAACCAGTTTGAGCTGGCATGTGTCACTACTGCCTATTGCCTTGGAGGGCTCAGCGCCCCGCCTATATGATCCAAGTTCGAGGTAAACATGTCGATCTTGCAAACGCACAACCCAACACCCACATCAGAAACACCAAACAACCCCACACTCACTCTCTCTGAACAGCGCCCCACCCACAGAACATTACCAAGGCATTCCAGCCTGGAAATTCCAGACCTTTGCTGTATGTTCAGTTAGGGCAGGTTTTAACACCCCGGCCTGTGGTCCATTAGAACAGGGTGGGGGGGTGTTAAAACCTGCCGTGTGTTCCTTTAGGTGTCCCCATGCTTCACATCTGACACAGTTTGTGCATATATCATGATGCCACTGATATGTTTGTTCATTTTGATCTCCGGTAAGGATATTTGTCATTTGTCTTCGGCTGTTCGTGCACACAATTTTCTTCCCAAGGCAAACCAAATGTTTGTACCTGAATTCTAATCCTCTTCATCAAATCAAAGTGTATTTGTCACGTGCGCCAAATACAACAGGTGTAAATCTTACAGTGAAATGCTTACTTACAGGCTCTAACCAATGGTGCAGGGGGAAAAAGTATGTGTGTGTGTGTAGGTAAGTAAAGAAATAAAACAACAGTTGACATTTGAAAAAAAAGAGTAGCAAGGCTGTATACAGACACTTGTTAGTCAGGCTGATTGAGGTAGTATGTACATGTAGGTATCGTTAAAGTGACTATGCATATATGATGAACAGAGAGTAGGAGAAGTGTAAAAAGAGGGGTTGGCAGGTGGTGGGACACAATGCAGATAGCCCGGTTAGCCAATGTGCGGGGAGCACTGGTTGGTCAGGCCAATTTAGGTAGCATGTACATGAATGTATAGTTAAAGTGACTATGCATATATGATAAACAGAGAGAAGCAGCAGCGTAAAAGAGGGGTTGGGGAGGGACACACAATGCAAATAGTCCGGGTAGCCATTTGATTACCTGTTCAGGAGTCTTATGGCTTGGGAGTAAAAACTGTTGAGAAGCCTTTTTGTTCTAGACTTGGCACTCCGGTCCTGCTTGCCATGCGGTAGTAGAGAGAACAGTCTATGACTGGGGTGGCTGGGGTCATTGACAATTTTTAGGGCTTTCGTCTGACACCGCCTGGTGTAGAGGTCCTGGATGGCAGGCAGCTTTGCCCCAGTGATGTACTGGGCCATACGCACTACCCTCTGAAGTGCCTTGCGATCGGAGGCCGAGCAATTGCCGTACCAGGCAGTGATGCAACCGGTCAGGATGCTCTCGATGTTGCAGCTGTAGAACCTTTTGAGGATCTCAGGACCCATGCCAAATCTTTTTAGTTTCCTGTGGGGGAATAGGCTTTGTTCGGCCCTCTTCACGACTGTCTCGTTCATTGGTCAACAAGTACTTCCATGAAGTGAGTGTTTGTCGTCATTCAACGATAGATGACCGCAAATGTTTTCCCTTGAGAAATACTGCACCAAACATCTTAGTTCGAAGTAAAATTGCACGACTGAGATCCTTGGCAAAAACGTTAAAACTGTCATGAATAGTCGGAATTAATTATCTTACATTCATTCCGACTATTGAGGAAGTATATAAAGGCTACAACATCTCAAGACGGACAAACCGTACTACTGTGTTTTTTTTTCAAGCTAAGGTCTTTTAAGGGTGTATACGTTCGGTTCAGTAACAAGAGTTGGGCTTGGCACCAGCCGAACCAAAACATGCAGAAGCCTTTAGGCCAGGGTGGCGGTGTGGTGTGGTGTTAACGCCTGCCCTGCTGACATTTTGTATTGCTCCTGGTTTCTACCATGTTACACACTACTGTCACACCAGCGAAATGGGGAGTTAGGCAGAGTTTATATCCCTCTTGTTAACTATAGTAGGTTCTTCTTTTCTCAATACAACCTACCGTTGTTATTGTATGGAACTGGACGCCAAAATCGGGAAGAACTGTGTGTAAGTGATTGTATGCAGTGTAGTATGTGAACTCATGAGACTTTCATCTTCATATCAGGAGAGACCAAAATAACACCACACTAATGACACAATCCAAATTGGCCATCAGGAACATCCAAATAGAAATGAAAGCTCAGAGTATGCCTATCAAATGCACAAACTGTACATACATTGCCTTCGGAAAGTATTCAGACCCCTTGACTTTTTGTTACGTTACAGCCTAATTCTAAAATTGATGAAATAAACAAAAAACATCCTCTGCAATCCACACACAATACCCCATAATAACAAAGCAAAAACAGGTTGAGAAATGTTACGCAAATGTATCTGAAATACCTTATTTACTTAAGTATTCAGACCCTTTGATATGAGACACGAAATTGAGCTCAGGTGCATTCTGTTCCCATTGATCATCCTTGAGATGTTTCTACAACTTGATCGAAGTCCATCTGTGGTAACTTAAATTGGACATGATTTGGAAAGGCACACCCGTCTATAGAAAAGGTCCCACAGTTGACAGTGCATGTCACAGCAAAATCCAAGCCATGAGGTGGAAGGAATTATTCATAGAGCTCCAAGAGAGGATGTGTTGAGGCACAGATCTGGGGATGGGCTTCCAGCATTCTTATATGGAAGAAATGTGTAAACACTAAGACTCTTCGTAGAGCTGGAAGCCCAGCCAAACTGATCAATCGGGGGAGAAGGGCTTTGGTCAGGGAGGTGACCAACAACCCGATGGTCAACACTCTGACAGCACTCTAGAGTTCCCCTGTGGAGATGGGAGAACCTTCCAGGAGGACAACAATCTCTTGAACACTCCAAATAAGGCCTTTATGGTAGAGTGGCCACTCCTCAGTAAAATCCACACGACAGCCCGCTTGGAGTTTGCCAAAAGGCACCTAAAGGACACTCAGACCATGAGAAACAAGATTCTGTGGTCAAACTGAAACCAAAATGTTACTGTTTGGCCTGAATGCCCAGCATCACATCTGAAGGAAACCTGGAACAATCCCTACGGTGAAGTATGGGTGGCAGCATCATGCTGCGGGGATGTTTTTCAGCGGCAGTGACTGGGAGACTCGTCAGGGTCGAGGCAAAGATGAATGGAGCAAAGTACAGAGAGATCCTTTATGAAAACCTGCTCCAGAGCGCTCAGGACCTGACTGGGGCAAAGGTTCACCTTCCAACAGGACAATGACCAACAGCATAGACAACACAGGAGTGGCTTCACGACAAGCTTCCTAATGTCCTTGAGTGGCCCAGCCAGAGCCCGGACTTGAACCTGATCGAACATCTCTGAAGAGACCAGAAAATAGCGGTGCAGTAACGCTCCTCATCCAACCTGACAGAGCTTGAGCGGATCTGCAGAGAAGAATGGGAGAAACTCCCCAAATACAGGTGTGCCAAGCTTTTAGCATCCTACCCAAGAAGACCCGAGGCTGTAATCACTGCCAAAGGTGCTTCAACAAAGTACTGAGTAAAGGGTCTGAATACTTTATTATTTTTTTATACATATACATTTGAAATCATTTCTAAAAACCTGTTTTTGCTTTGTCATTATGGGGTATTGATCCAAGATGGCGTAGCAGTAAGTCGTCCTGTCGTATCGTCTCTCTGTAAATATCGTCTCTTTTTCGTTTTAGATATTTTTCTTCGCATATCTTTAAAAACATTTTGCTAAACCTAAGCTTCCAAATACTCTCCGGCAATCCGCCTCACCCAATGTAGCTACTTTTCCTAAAGTATTTATATTTACTTCGAAACCGGAACCCCTCAACTGAAGCTAGCCAGCTAACCACCAGCTATGCTAGCGGTCTTCAGCTAACCGGTCATCAGCTAACCTTTAGCTCGGAAAGCTCTCGCCAGTTCGAACAAAGCGACGCTAACCAGAGCATAACGGACCTATTTATTTTTTATCCCCGGATTCCCTCCGCAAACGGAACATTTTTTCAGCTGGATCTTCACAACTAGCTATCGAGCTAAACCGCAACCCTGGTTGATTACTCCTGGCTAGCGTTTCCACCCACGTAGCTTGAAGCTAGCCCGGCCAGAGCTCCTGTGTTCCTAGCATACTCCTGGGCTTCTATACCCGGATCCACGACCGGTCTATCGATGTCACTGCATGAAGAGGAATAAACAGACTCACCCCATCACGGCGTCCTCCAAAGGCTAACTCTCTAGCCCTCGCTATCTCCTTGCTTGCTAATTCGGCATGCTAACTGCTAGCTTGTTTAGCCCAGGTCCGCTAACTACTACCTTGTTTACCCCGGCCTGCTAATCTGTTAGCTTGTTAGCACAGGCCTGCTAACCGTCTGCATCGCAGTGGCCCATATGTACTTTCTATCTCTTCCCGATTTTTAAAATTTGTTTATAACTTCCGGAAACCTGCCTCACCCAATGTGATACAGAATCGCTATTATTTTTATTTAGTCATTGTTATTTTTTTTTAAACTGGATAACACTCGCCAGTCCAGCCCCCCTGCCCCATCCACCACTGCCCCTGGACTCTGATCACTTGGCTACATAGCTGATGCACGCTGGACTGTCCATTAATCACGGTACTCCATTCTGCTTGTTTGTTTTATCTGTCGGCCCCATTGCCTAGTCAATGCCATTTTACCTGCTGTTGTTATGCTAGCTGATTAGCTGTTGTCTCACCCACTGTTTTAGCTACCTTTCCTGTATGTCTCTCTCAAATGTCAATATGCCTTGTATACTGTTGCTCAGGTTAGTTATCATTGTTTTAGTTCACAATGGAGCCCCTAGTCCCACTCCTCATACCCCTGATACCTCCTTTGTCCCACCTCCCACATATGCGGTGACCTCACCCATTACAACCAGCATGTCCAGAGATAAAACCTCTCTCATCATCAGGTGGCTAAGGCCAGCTTCTTCAGGCAGAAGTTTGCATCCTGTAGCTCCAACTCCAAAAAGTTCTGGGACACTGTGAAGTCCATGGAGAACAAGAGCACCTCCTCCCAGCTGCCCACTGCACTGAGGCTAGGGAACACGGTCACCACCGACAAATCCACGATTATCGAAAACTTCAACAAGCATTTCTCAACGGCTGGCCATGCCTTCCGCCTGGCTACTCCTACCTCGGCCAACAGCTCCGGCCCCCCCGCAGCTCCTCGCCCAAGCCTCTCCAGGTTCTCCTTTACCCAAATCCAGATAACAGATGTTCTGAAAGAGCTGCAAAACCTGGACCCGTATAAATCAGCTGGGCTTGACAATCTGAACCCTCTATTTCTGAAACTATCCGCCGCCATTGTCGCAACCCCTATTTACCAGCCTGTTCAACCTCTCTTTCATATCGTCTGAGATCCCCAAGGATTGGAAAGCTGCTGCAGTCATCCCCCTCTTCAAAGGGGGAGACACTCTGGACCCAAACTGTTACAGACCTATATCCATTCTGCCCTGCCTATCTAAGGTCTTCGAAAGCCAAGTAAACAAACAGGTCACTGACCATCTCGAATCCCACTGTACCTTCTCCGCTATGCAATCTGGTTTCCGAGCCGGTCACGGGTGCACCTCAGCCACACTCAAGGTACTAAACGACATCATAACCGCCATCGATAAAAGACAGTACTGTGCAGCCGTCTTCATCGACCTTGCCAAGGCTTTCGACTCTGTCAATCACCAGAGTCTTATCGGCAGACTCAGTAGCCTCGGTTTTTCGGATGACTGCCTTGCCTGGTTCACCAATTACTTTGCAGACAGAGTTCAGTGTGTCAAATCGGAGGGCATGCTGTCCGGTACTCTGGCAGTCTCTATAGGGGTGCCACAGGGTTCAATTCGCGGGCCGACTCTTTTCTCTGTATATATCAATGATGTTGGTCTTGCTGCGGGCGATACCCTGATCCACCTCTACGCAGACGACACCATTCTATATACTTTCGGCCCGTCATTGGACACTGTGCTACCTAACCTCCAAACGAGCTTCAATGCCATACAAGACTCCTTCCGTGGCCTCCAACTGCTCTTAAACGCTAGTAAAACCAAATGCATGCTTTTCAACCGATCGCTGCCTGCACCCGCATGCATCACCACACTGGATGGTTCCGACCTTGAATATGTGGACACCTATAAGTACCTAGGTGTCTGGCTAGACTGCAAACTCTCCTTCCAGACCCATATCAAACATCTCCAATCGAAAATCAAATCAAGAGTCGGCTTTCTATTCCGCAACAAAGCCTCCTTCACTCACGCTGCCAAGTTTACCCTAGTAAAACTGACTATCCTACCGATCCTCGACTTCGGCGATGTCATCTACAAAATCGCTTCCAACACTCTACTCAGCAAACTGGATGCAGTTTATCACAGTGCCATCCGTTTTGTCACTAAAGCACCTTATACTACCCACCACTGCGACTTGTATGCTCTTGTCGGCTGGCCCTCGCTACATATTCGTCGCCAGACCCACTGGCTCCAGGTCATCTACAAGGCCATGCTAGGTAAAGCTCCGCCTTATCTCAGTTCACTGGTCACGATGGCAACACCCATCCGTAGCACGCGCTCCAGCAGGTGTATCTCACTGATCATCCCTAAAGCCAACACCTCATTCGGCCGCCTTTCGTTCCAGTACTCTGCTGCCTGTGACTGGAACGAATTGCAAAAATCGCTGAAGTTGGAGACTTTTATCTCCCTCACCAACTTCAAACATCAGCTAGCTGAGCAGCTAACCGATCGCTGCAGCTGTACATAATGTATTGGTAAATTGGCACACCCATTTTCACCTACCTCATCCTCACAGTTTTTATTTATTTACTTTTCTGCTCTTTTGCACACCAGTACATGATCATCTGATCATTTATCACTCCAGTGTTAATCTGCAATATTGTAATTATTCGCCTACCTCCTCATGCCTTTTGCGCACATTGTATGTAGACTCTCCTTTTTTTCTACTGTGTTATTGACTTGTTAATTGTTTACTCCATGTGTTACTCTGTGTTGTCTGTTCAAACTGCTATGCTTTATCTTGGCCAGGTCGCAGTTGCAAATGAGAACTTGTTCTCAACTAGCCTACCTGGTTAAATAAAGGTGAAATAAAAAAATAAAAAATTTAAATTTTTAAAAATTGTGTGTAGATTGATGAGAAAAACTTTAATCATTTTTAAAATAAGGCTGTAACCTAACAAAATGTGTGGGGTGGGGGAAATCAGGGGGTCTGAATACTTTCCGAAGGCACTGTACCCGCTGTAGTTAACCCTTGGCTCGCACTACGTGTGTGTGTGTCCGGCTGTACATGTGTGTGTGCGTGTAGCATACCGTTGAAGTTGGAAGTTTACATACCTTAGCCAAATACATTTAAACTCAGTTTCTCACAATTCCTGACATTTAATCCTAGTAAAAATTCCCTGTTTTAGGTCAGTTAGGATCATCACTTTATTTTAATAATGTGAAATGTCAGAATATTTGTAGAGAGAATTATTTATTTCAGCTTTTATTTCTTTCATCACATTCCCAGTGGGTCAGAAGTGTACATACACTCAATTAGCATTTGATAGCATTGCCTTTAAATTGTTTAACTTGGGTTAAATGTTTTGGGTAGCATTCCACAAGCTGCCCACAATAAGTTGGGTGATTTTGGCCCATTCCTCCTGACAGAGCTGGTGTAACTGAGTCAGGTTTGTAGGCTGTGGTGTCCCATGGTGTTTATACTTGCGTACTATTGTTTGTACAGATGAATGTGGTCCCTTCAGGTGTTTGGAAATAGGCCTTGAAATAAATCCACAGCTACACCTTCAATTGACTCAAATTATGTGAATTAGCCTATCAGAAGCTTCTAAAGCCATGACATCATTTTCTGGCATTTTCCAAGCTGTTTAAAGGAACACTCAACTTAGTGTATGTAAACTTCCTACCCACTGGAATTGTGATGCAGTGAATTATAAGTGAAATAATCTGACTGTAAACAATTGTTGGAAAAATTACTTGCGTCATGCACAAAGTAGATGTCCTAACCGTCTTGCCAAAGCTATAGTTTGTTAAAAAGAGATTTGTGGAGTGGTTGAAAAACGAGTTTTAATGACTCCTACCAAAGTGTATGTAAACTTCCCGACATCAACTGTACATTACCTAATGATGGTAATGGTAATAGGGGTAGTGCAGGAAACAGACACCCAATCGGGGCCTCAGAGCTGGCTCCTAGGTACGTATACAATGTGTGATGTCACAGCAGATGTAGGATTACCCACGTCGCACAAACAGTAAATAGTGTGTGTGTGTGCACTCAGACAGGCAAATGTGAAGGTGCAAAATCAAGGAGCAATTTAGCTTGTTTCAATATACACACACATATACAGAGTTATAGACTAAAATATGCTTGCTGTAACATAATGGATTGCTTTCCATACATATTCTCACACTCCCCTTCTTTGGGAGATAGATAGCTGATAACCGTGTGTTTTCAATCACTCATGTTAAAAAAATATATATATTTAACATTTATTTAACCGTCATGTCTGACGAAGCGTAATATTCTTCATCCAAACCTTTACCCTCTACTCCCCCGCTGGTCTCACCTCTACCCCACATACAGCCTCCTCTGGCTGGGTAGTGGTAGGGCCAGCTCAACCCTATGGGTCTTCCCTCTACCCCACATACAGCCTCCTCTGGCTGGGTAGTGGTAGGGCCAGCTCAACCCAATGGGTCTTCCCTCTACCCCACATACAGCCTCCTCTGGCTGGGTAGTGGTAGGGCCAGCTCAACCCCACATAGAGCCTCCTCTGGCTGGGTAGTGGTAGGGCCAGCTCAAACCTATGGGTCTTCCCTCTACCCCACATAGAGCCTCCTCTGGCTGGGTAGTGGTAGGGCCAGCTCAACTCTATGGGTCTTCCCTCTACCCCACATACAGCCTCCTCTGGCTGGGTAGTGGTAGGGCCAGCTTAACCCTATGAGTCTTCCCTCTACCCCACATACAGCCTCCTCTGGCAGGGTAGTGGTAGGGCCAGCTCAACCCTATACGTCTTCCCTCTACCTGGCTGGGTAGTGGTAGGGCCAGCTCAACCCTATACGTCTTCCCTCTACCCCACATACAGCCTCCTCTGGCTGGGTAGTGGTAGGGCCAGCTCAACCCCACATAGAGCCTCCTCTGGCTGGGTAGTGGTAGGGCCAGCTCAACCCCACATACAGCCTCCTCTGGCTGGGTAGTGGTAGGGCCAGCTCAACCCCACATAGAGCCTCCTCTGGCTGGGTAGTGGTAGGGCCAGCTCAACCCCACATAGAGCCTCCTCTGGCTGGGTAGTGGTAGGGCCAGCTCAACCCCACATACAGCCTCCTCTGGCTGGGTAGTGGTAGGGCCAGCTCAACCCCACATACAGCCTCCTCTGGCTGGGTAGTGGTAGGGCCAGCTCAACCCCACATACAGCCTCCTCTGGCTGGGTAGTGGTAGGGCCAGCTCAACCCCACATAGAGCCTCCTCTGGCTGGGTAGTGGTAGGGCCAGCTCAACCCCACATAGAGCCTCCTCTGGCTGGGTAGTGGTAGGGCCAGCTCAACACTATGGGTCTTCCCTCCCACCCATAGAGACTCTGGGCTATACGTTATAATATTACATAGATATAAGCAACATTCTAATGTGTTTTGTCTGTTCTGACCGCCAGTAGACAGGTTTGGTTTAAACAGGACATTCACTGCCTACCTCATGTCAGAGAAGCATGATGGCCCCATCTGCCCTCAGAAACCCAAACACCACCAATCAGGCAGCATCACCAGCGACGTGGAAGGCACATCGCTTTTGGAAACCCACAAAAACATTCAGTCTTTCCACTTTCCATCTCTCTCAGTCTTCACAGACAAATAACCAGACAATACTACCTATACCCATATTGCTACACCACTGTAACCTACTGTGAACTACTGCAAACAGTGCAACGAAGTAAACAATATTTTAACGTCAAGAAATAAGATGGTCTTGTCGAGGTCCTTAAATAAAGTTTAAATAAATGTTTTAAAAAGTCGAACCTAATAACGCACAAACACATCAACTGTACGATCTCTAATAAAGTAGGTTACATGTGCAAGAGTAGGAGGGGGCGTGGCGGTATAGGGCATACTCAGCAAAAACTTGCCACTACATATATCGAAGTTCATCAAGCAAACACTATGCGAAATGCAATATTTCCTAGTAACCCAGGTGAGGTGAACAATAACTTTGTATAAAATGTTAAGAGAATCCTCATTCCCCACAGCACACCTCACCCTGATACTTAATATTTAATTCACAAATTCCTGACCGTGCTCTTGGATGCCGCCGCTAGTGAAAACACAGGCCCTATCCAAACATATTTGACCAAACAAATGTTTAACAGAAACAACACCTACATGTATATAAAAGAGAATGTAAGCTGTTCTTAGCGAGCCTTCCTGTAATCCTGTCCAAAGTGATGCTTACTCATCAGCAGGGCCGAAC
Source organism: Oncorhynchus keta (assembly GCF_023373465.1). Lineage (NCBI taxonomy): Eukaryota > Metazoa > Chordata > Actinopteri > Salmoniformes > Salmonidae > Oncorhynchus > Oncorhynchus keta. Next base: position 40,617,330 of record NC_068432.1, read on the forward strand.
CAGCGCCAGCACCGAACATCCATCCCACGCAGCGTGTTTCAGGGCTCCAAGCACTCCGGCAATCTCCAATATAAAATACACTGTGCACGTGAAATGATAGGAAACTCACCTAATCCTGCTGATGACACGTAGGCTGTTTCTTTGACTTCTTTTGGATAAACTATAGGTTTTATTACTTGAATGTTTTGAAAAGCACACACGCCTCCGTTGCTAGCTTGTCCTAGCCTGTGAACACTGCGTACGCTCTCTGTGTGTGCATTGCCTGCTGGGACAGAGAGAATTTGCGATATCGCGCAAGGCAAACGTTCCACCAACATAACCAACCAGGGACCACACAGTAAGACAGGCCTACTCAAATAATATTTATTTAGAACATTATGAGAGCAAAGTACATGATTATAGGTATTTATAGTGGCTTATATCTCTTGATATATAACTTGATTTGCAATCACTCTGATATCCTAAAAACATGTATTTTAAGTAATCCTAGGCTACATATCGTTTATTCACATACATGTGTGTTATACTGGTGCTTTATAAATCCACAAAGCATTGAACAGAAGATAGAGTCAAAGCGGTAAGAAACGTCTTCTCTTCCGTTTTCAGACGAGCAACAAAGGTAGCCTTTAGGCTAGGCTACAAGGTATGGAGCCTTACATCAAAGTGGTCTGTCCTGTGTCCCACAGGGTTAAGGAGTACAGTAAATGGTTGCATACACATATTTTGCAGTTGTTATCCCGAGTGTAGCGAAATGCTTATGTTCCAGCTCCAGCTGTGCAGTAATACCTAACAATACAAAACATTACATGCAAATCCCAAAATTAAGAAATATACAAAATATTAGAATGGGCAATGTCAGAGTGCGGAATATATATATATATATATAGGTGTGCATAGACATAACGGACAGTATACGAATAGAACTACAGCAGTAGTTACAGTATATAGGATGAACCTTGACTAGAATACAGTACATACATATGAAGTGGGTAAAATAGTATGTAAACATGATTAAAGTGACATAATCTGAATACAAACAAATGTAATCAGTTACTTTACCAGCAAAATATTGTAATCAGATTACAGATACTTTTGAAAAACTAGATTACCTCTTGAATTACGTTTAAATTCTGAAAGGATGTTTGCTAAAAAATACATTTTCTGTTTTCTCAATTACATTCAATTCAGCATTGAAAAAAGGCGGAAGTTTAAGTTAGTTTCACATGAGTCAGAGACCACTATGATGACACACCAAATGTGTTCGATGGCTCCTTTTTGTCTTCTTCTAACGCCTCTTTTGGGGAAAGTAATCCAAAAGTAACTGAAAGTAATCAGATTCTTACTGAGTTTGGGCACAGGATAAAGAGTAAATAATCTGCTGCTGCTACCCAACGCCAAGGGATACTGAAGTTCCTGAAAAGGTTTGTCCAATAATGTTCGTTGGTATATTATTTTATTTACAAAGTTACATTACTACTAACAATTTTGGACAGGTAACTAGTAACTGTAACCTACCCAACTCTGCCAATATGGTACAGGTAGCCTAGGTGTGGTGCGCTTTCACTGTTATTGGTTGGTTGCTGGTTCAGTTCCCAGACTGACTATACCCCATTGATTGCTGGGTCATTCTTGAATTGTGGTGGAATTTGCCTTTGCAACCGTGAAAAACATTTTAAAATGACAAATAGTGGCCCTCGCTTCATACTCGTCGCCAAACCCACTGGCTCCATAATATAATAATAATAATAATATAATAATAATATATGCCATTTAGCTGACGCTTTTATCCAAAGCGACTTACAGTCATGTGTGCATACATTCTACGTATGGGTTGTCCCGGGAATCGAACCCACTACCCTGGCGTTACAAGCGCCATGCTCTACCAACTGAGCCACAGAAGGACCACATGTCATCTACAAGACCCTGCTAGGTAAAGTCCCCCCTTATCTCAGCTCGCTGGTCACCATAGCATCTCCCACCTGTAGCACATGCTCCAGTAGGTATATCTCTCTAGTCACCCCCAAAACCAATTCTTTCTTTGGCCGCCTCTCCTTCCAGTTCTCTGCTGCCAATGACTGGAACGAACTACAAAAATCTCTGAAACTGGACATGCTTATCTCCCTCACTAGCTTTAAGCACCAACTGTCAGAGCAGCTCACAGATTACTGCACCTGTACATAGCCCACCTATAATTTAGCCCAAACAACTACCTCTTTCCCAACTGTATTTAATTAATTTATTTATTTTGCTCCTTTGCACCCCATTATTTGTATTTCTACTTTGCACATTCTTCCATTGCAAAACTACCATTCCAGTGTTTTACTTGCTATATTGTATTGACTTTGCCACCATGGCCTTTTTTGCCTTTACCTCCCTTCTCACCTCATTTGCTCACATTGTATATAGACTTGTTTATACTGTATTATTGACTGTATGTTTGTTTTACTCCATGTGTAACTCTGTGTCGTTGTAACGGCTCTCTTCTATTTCCTCCTCTGACGAAGAGGTAGAACAAGGATTGGACCAAAATGCAGCGTGGTGGTTACTCATGTTCTTTAATAAAGAATAGACGATACATGAAATAACTTATAATATACAAAAACAACAAACGGAACGAGAAAACCTATACAGCCTGTCTGGTGAACAACTACACAGAGACAGGAACAATCACCCACGAAAACACCCACAGAATATGGCTGCCTAAATATGGCTCCCAATCAGAGACAACGAATAAATCACCTGACTCTGATTGAGAACCGCCTCAGGCAGCCATAGACTAATTAGTCACCCCACAAAACCCCAAGACAAAAAACACACCAAAATAACCCATGTCACACCCTGGCCTGACCAAATAAAGAAAGAAAACACAAAATACTAAGACCAAGGCGTGACAGTCGTTGTATCTGTCGAACTGCTTTGCTTTATCTTGGCCAAGTCGCAATCGTAAATGACAACATGTTCTCAACTTGCCTACCTGGTTAAATAAAGGTGAAATAAAAAAATAAAAATCAAATAGTTCCACATCATACATGTTGTTGTTTATATTGAACTGTTTATCAATGATAAAACATAATGCAAGTCCTTTATACGGCATAACTTTATGTTTATGCATTGATTAATGTACTTAGGGTAAGCAAATTGGCTTGTCCCAGTAGTGACGTGTAGAGTTGTAGTGACATGTTTTGGGTATTGAGAGATATCTATTATTTTGAATGCTAAAAAGTGAACAAAAGTATTTAATGTATTGTATTGATCAATAAAAACAAAGGCTATTCAAATACATATTTTCTACTAGTATAATGTGTGTCCTTAGGATAGTTATTGGTGTTACTGCGTTGAAATATCAGTCATTACACAGATTTACAAGGACCTTCAGCATTCTCTCCTGGGACCAGCTTTTATCGGGTAGGAGTCTATTTTAAAGGAAATCATTAGCTAATGACAACCTTTTAGTATCCCATTCATTTGAGGTTTCCATTGATAATTTGGTGTCTTCAATAAAAAGAGTCACGTGGTGCTACTCAATTTAAATAAAGGAAATAACATTGAGCAAAACAGTTAATGATATCACTTTAGTAAATTATTTTACTAAAGTGATAGAGATCCAATGCAGACGTTTTTATATCAATATCAAACCATTTATTGGTAACAATGAAATACAGTTTTGTAATTGTTTTCAATTAAAATGAAATAAATAAATGCTTCTTAGCAAAGAGCAATTTTTTTTTTAAACAGTTGAGTTGATGTCGGCGCCCCCGGAAACTTAATTATCACGATAAAAAAGTCCCCATATTATCTGTCACTTTTAAACTAGAGGTATATATTATTTTGCATTGGGGGCGTTCTGTCCAGTGTCTGTGTTCTTTTGTCTATCTTAATCTTAAATGTTTATTGGCCAGTCTGAGATATGGCTTTTTCTTTGCAACTCTGTCTAGAAGGCCAGCATCCGGGAGTCGCCTCTTCACTGTTGACGTTGAGACTGGTGTTTTGCGGGTACTATTTAATGAAGCTGCCAGTTGAGGACTTGTGAGGCATCTGTTTCTCAAACTAGACACTGTAATGTACTTGTCCTCTTGCTCAGTTGTGCACCGGGGCCTCCCACTCATCTTTCTATTTTGATTAGAGCCAGTTCGCTCTCTTCTGTGAAGGGAGTAGTACACAGCGTTGAATGAGATCTTCAGTTTCTTGGCAATTTCTCGCATGGAATAGCCTTCATTTCTCAGAACAAGAATAGACTGACGAGTTTCAGAAGAAAGTTATTTGTTTCTAGCCATTTTGAGCCTGTAATCGAACCCACAAATGCTGATGCTCCAGATACTAAACTAGTCTAAAGGCCAGTTTTATTGCTTCTTTAATTAGAACAACAGTTTTCAGCTGCAAAAGGGTTTTTCTAATTATCAATTAGCCTTTTAAAAATTATTATTGGTGAGAGAGAGGTCTCAAATATGACATTCATTTGCATACAGTATACTGTATACACTGTATATATGAATCACGGAAAAGTTTGTTCCTGTTTCAGTCGTGGGTCAAACAAAAACAGCCTAATGATTAGTTGACGATAGAGCCTCCCACAATGCAGGAGATGGCTGCAGGATGAAGTCAGTGAGAAGCCAGTTCATACAGTTGACATGAATGTTCAAGTCGGAACAATTTTTATCCCCATAATGCAACACAGTTTTGAAAGGTGATGACCAACATGGTCACCGAAATGACAAAACTGATCCGCTCAAATGCATCCACTATCCACATCTTTCTTGCTCTCTCTCGCTCTCTCTAACACACACACACACACACACACACACACACACTGTTTAGGCACCTGTTAAGTGTTGTACTTCCTAACAGCCTGTAGATGGGGTTATTTAACAAGCATTCATCCAGTCTGCTCAGGTGTGAATAACCCTCAGTGGATGCATGGAATGGGTTTAGCTGACTCAAACTGAACAGTGAAATGCTTTACATAACTTTATTTCTATGTTTCATTGTTTATTGTGAAATAACAGGTGGTATAGGATGAAAGACACACACACACAGTCTAGTTTTACTAACCTTGTGGGGACACACAATTGATTCCCATTCAAAATCCTATTTTCCCTAAACCCTAACTCTTAACCTAAACCTAACCCTTAACCCTAACCTAACCTTAACTCCTAACTGTAACCCTAAACCTAACATTTAACCCCTAACAGTAACCTTAACACACTTAGAAATAGCCCTTTTCCTTGTGGAGACCAAATTTGTGTTAATTTTTCTATTCCATAAAGTAGTAAAAGACACAAGGGCTCCCGAGTGGTGCAGCGGTCTTTTGTACTGCATCTCATTGTAAATTGTAAGTAAGAATTTGTTCTTAACTGACTTGCCTAGTTAAATAATAGTAACAATTAAAAATAAGCTGGATTTCTGAGAAGATGCAAAGCATGTTGAGTAACACAGGTGTAGTGTAACCCATCATACATGTGCTGGGTCAGGGCTTGCTGTGTGTATAGTTTCCAGTAACTGTTAGTGCACTAATAACCAGTATGCTGAGGACTGACACATACTGTACATGAAAAGAATACACCATTTTCTAAGCTGTCTTTTTTTTAACTACATGGCTATGTAACATGGCTCTATACTCTGAGTGTACAAAATATTAGCAACACCAGTTCTTTCCATGACATAGACTGACCAGGGGAATCTAGGTGAAAGCTATGATCCCTTATTGATGTCACCTGTTAAATCCACTTCAATCAGTATAAATGATGGAGAAAAGAAAGATTATAGAATGATTTTTAAGCCTTGAGACAATTGAGACATGGATTGTGAACGTGTGCCATTTATAAACGTCTATATGTTTTGCCATATCAAGGCTGATCCAGACCGGACCAAATCTGAACCAAACATAGACGTCTATGATTGGTCCGAACCGGACCAAATCTGAACCAATCATAGACGTCTATGATTGGTCTGAACCGGACCAAATCTGAACCAAACATAGACGTCTATGATTGGTCCGAACCGGACCAAGTCTGAACCAATCATAGACGTCTATGATTGGTCCGAACCGGACCAAATCTGAACCAAACATAGACGTCTATGATTGGTCCGAACCGGACCAAATCTGAACAAATCATAGACGTCTATGATTGGTCCGAACCGGATCAAATCTGAACCAATCATAGACGTCTATGATTGGTCCGAACCGGACCAAATCTGAACCAATCATAGACGTCTATGATTGGTCCGAACCGGACCAAATCTGAACCAAACATAGACGTCTATGATTGGTATGAACCGGACCAAATCTGAACCAATCATAGACGTCTATGATTGGTCCGAACCGGATCAAATCTGAACCAATCATAGACGTCTATGATTGGTCCGAACCGGACCAAATCTGAACCAAACATAGACGTCTATGACTGGTCCGAACCGGACCAAATCTGAACCAAACATAGACGTCTATGACTGGTCCGAACCGGACCAAATCTGAACCAAACATAGACGTCTATGATTGGTCCGAACCGGACCAAATCTGAACCAAACATAGACGTCTATGATTGGTCCGAACCGGACCAAAAATCAAAGTCCGTGGAAATCAAGTCCGGGCTGTACCAAAAACAATTTTGTCCAAAAGACTTTGAACTGAGTGTACTTCTGATAACCACACTGAAACCAACAGAGCAAATGTGTGTACAATTCCTGTTTATAAATGTGCGGAATGCGGAAGAACCCTGGCCAGATAGCATCTGTAACACTCTGCTAGAACAGGTTTTAAAGCCCAAAGAAAGCCCAAAGCATACTGTAAAAGTTTAGCCTGCCAGACCAGGTTTTGTATTTACATACCGCATTATTTACGAAAGCATTTAGTTGCCATATTGGTTGAACCAGTATTTCTACTTGCACATCATCATCTGCACATCTATCACTCGAGTGTTAATTTGCTAAATTATAATTACTTCGCTACTATTGGCCTATTTATTGCCTTACCTCCTTACTTCATCTGCACACACTGTATATAGATTTCTCTATTGTGTTATTGACTGTACGGTTGTTTATTCCATGTTTAACTCTGTGTTGCTGTTTTTGTCGCTGTCACGAGTCCGACCGAGGGTGTTTCCCCTTCCCGGGCGGGTGGCGCTCGGCGGTCGTCATCACCGGCCTATTAGCTGCCATTGATTGTTTTTCCTCTCCCTCCTTGTATGTTTAGTGGTAGCACCTGTTCATGTTTAATTAGTTTGTCTTTATTAGACAGCCGGCCCGCCTGGTTGTTGTGCGGGATTATTTTCATTGTAACCTTCGGCTCTGTTGTAGAGGTACGTGTTTAGTGCCTAGTCGTGAATTTTTCCATTGTATTTTTTCCCCTGTGTTTGGGAACGTTACTTTTGTGAGCACCCTGTGGTGCGTTGGTGCTAGTAAAAGACGCACAGCATTGAACTCTGTCTCCTGCATTTTGACTCCACACCCACGACACCCGGAGCATTACAGTCGCACTGCTTTGTTTTATCTTGGCCAGGTCGCAGTTGTAAATGAGAACTTGTTCTCAACCGACCTAACTGGTTAAATGAAGGTGAAATAAATAAATCATTGTTTTACATACTTTGAGTGACAGCATATCTTTGTCTCTCTCATTAATAGTTAGCTGTCTCACATTGTTCTGGTCTAGTTATAGCCTGCTAATCTGTTTGTTGTGGCCTAGTTATAGCCTGCTAATCTGTTTGTTGTGGTCTAGTTATAGCCTGGTTATCTGTTTGTTGTGGTCTAGTTATAGCCTGCTAATCTGTTTGTTGTGGTCTAGTTATAGCCTGCTAATCTGTTTGTTGTGGCCTAGTTATAGCCTGCTAATCTGTTTGTTGTGGCCTAGTTATTGCCTGGTTATATGTTTGTTGTGGCGGTAGTTATAGCCTGGTTATCTGTTTGTTGTGGCCTAGTTATAGCCTGGTTATATGTTTGTTGTGGTCTAGTTATAGCCTGGTTATCTGTTTGTTGTGGCCTAGTTATAGCCTGGTTATCTGTTTGTTGTGGCCTAGTTATTGCCTGGTTGGTTATATGTTTGTTGTGGCCTAGTTATTGCCTGGTTATATGTTTGTTGTGGCTGTAGTTATAGCCTGGTTATCTGTTTGTTGTGGCCTAGTTATAGCCTGGTTATATGTTTGTTGTGGTGGTAGTTATAGCCTGGTTATCTGTTTGTTGTGGCCTAGTTATAGCCTGGTTATCTGTTTGTTGTGGCCTAGTTATAGCTCGGTTACCTGTTTGCTTCTACCCCCAGGGTCCATAGCTTGTCCAGGTAGCATGTGGACAGGTCGGTTCATCCTAGAGGCTGTTTAAACAATATGAGGCAGATTGGGTTTTCCAGATCAGATCAGGACAAGGCAGTGTCTTCTCGGATTGTAGCCTCTACATTACACCAATGGTTCTCAAACTTCTCCTTGAGGACCCCCAGCCGTTCCATGTATTTGAACTACTCCACAGCTAGCACACCTGATTCAACTGGTCAACTAATCAGCATGCCCTTGATTAGTGAATTAGGTGAGCAAATTCAGGGCTACAACAACATGATGAAACGTCTGGGGGTCCCAGAAGGAAGGTTTGGGAACCACTGCATTACATATCATCATAGACTTGTACACATTCTAAATAAGCCACTCATAGTATACACATAATACTTGTTATAGATGAATGACCTCTGACTAAATACCACCACTGTGGAGGAGCACAGGAGAGATGGGTGACAATAAACAGACAAGTTTCATGTTTTATTGTCACGTCCACAAGTACAGTGAAAATGCCTTTCTTGCGAGTTCTTTCCCAACAATGAAGCAATCAATATCAGTAGTATTATAACAAATCTATACAAAAGTCAAGTAGAACAAAAACACACGAGAAATAGAAATAGGAAGAGAATGAGAAAGTAAGTAAGCTTTATACAGGGTCAGTTCCAGTACCATATTTACAATGTGCAGGGATACTGGAGTGATAGGGTTAGATATCTATAGAGGTAAGGTGACTAGGCATCAGGATATATGATTAACAAAGTAGTAGCAGCGTACAGTGTAATTGTATGTGAGTGTGTGTAGAGTCAGTATGAATGTGTGGGACGTGTTACATGTGTGTGTGAAAAAATGAGTTGTACGTGTGTTGGAGTGTCAGTGTGAGTGTGTGTGAGTGAGTGTGTAAAATGAGTTGTACGTGTGTTGGAGTGTCAGTGTGAGTGTGTAAAATGAGTTGTACGTGTGTTGGAGTGTCAGTGTGAGTGTGTAAAATGAGTTGTACGTGTGTTGGAGTGTGTGTGTGAGTGAGTGTGTAAAATTAGTTGTACGTGTGTTGGAGTGTCAGTGTGAGTGTGAGTGTGTAAAATGAGTTGTACGTGTGTTGGAGTGTCAGTGTGAGTGTGAGTGTGTAAAATGAGTTGTACGTGTGTTGGAGTGTGAGTGTGTGTGAGTGAGTGTGTAAAATGAGTTGTACGTGTGTTGGAGTGTCAGTGTGAGTGTGAGTGTGTAAAATGAGTTGTACGTGTGTTGGAGTGTCAGTGTGAGTGTGAGTGAGTGAGTGAGTGTGTAAAATGAGTTGTACGTGTGTTGGAGTGTCAGTGTGCGTGTGAGTGTGTAAAATGAGTTGTACGTGTGTTGGAGTGTCAGTGTGAGTGTGTGTGAGTGTGTAAAATGAGTTGTACGTGTGTTGGAGTGTCAGTGTGAGTGTGAGTGTGTAAAATGAGTTGTACGTGTGTTGGAGTGTTAGTGTGAGTGTGAGTGTGTAAAATGAGTTGTACGTGTGTTGGAGTGTCAGTGTGAGTGTGAGTGAGTGAGTGTGTAAAATGAGTTGTACGTGTGTTGGAGTGTCAGTGTGAGTGTGAGTGTGTAAAATGAGTTGTACGTGTGTTGGAGTGTCAGTGTGAGTGTGTGTGAGTGAGTGAGTGTGTAAAATGAGTTGTACGTGTGTTGGAGTGTCAGTGTGAGTGAGTGAGTGAGTGAGTGAGTGAGTGAGTGAGTGAGTGAGTGAGTGTGTAAAATGAGTTGTACGTGTGTTGGAGTGTCAGTGTGAGTGAGTGTGTAAAATGTGCATAGAGAGGTTGTGTGAGTGTGCATAGAGAAAATAAAGTAGAAGGGTCAATGCAGATTGTCAGTGTAGCCATTTTGTTAGCTATTTAGCAGTCATAGAAGCTGTTCAGGAACCTGTTGCTGTCAGACTTGTTTCTCCTGTACCGCTTGCCAAGGGGAAGCAGAATCTCACAAAACTGAACAACAAACAATCTCTGACAAAGACATGAGGGTAACAGAGGGTTAAATACACAACAGGTAATGAATGGGATTGAAACCAGGTGTGTAGGAAGACAAGACAAAACTAATGAAAAATGGATCAATGATGGCTAGAAGACCGGTGATGTCAACCGCCAAGCACCGCCCGAACAAGGAGAGGCTTCAACTTCGGCAGAAGTCATGACAATGATAGGCTGTACAGTTGTGGCCAAAAGTTTTGAGAATGACACAAATATTAATTTCCACTAAGTTTGCTGCTTCAGTGTCTTTAGATATTTTGTCAGATGTTACTTTGGAATACTGAAGTATAATTACAAGCATTTCATAAGTGTCAAAGGCTTTTATTGACAATTACATGAAGTTGATGCAAAGAGTCAATATTTGCATTGTTGACCCTTCTTTATCAAGGCCTCTGCAATGCTCCCTGGCATGCTGTCAATGTAATGGGTGCGTGTTGGTGGCAGAGAAGTCAGGCGGAGGAGAACGAACTTGGTATAAACAAAGTCGTTTAATAATTGCTCGTAAAACTCCAAAACCAAAATATACAAAAAATTATAAATGTGGGTACAAAACCCGTCGCACACTGACACATGACTCACACAGTACATAAATGAAACAATCTCCGACAAGGACATGCAGGGAATGTTACGGGTTTCTTCTGGTGAAAGAGAGGAGGACCAAAATGTAAATCTTTATACATCTTTAATGAAAGATGAAAAATGAACAATATACAAAACATGAAAAGTGAAAAACCGAAACAGCCCTATCTGGTGCAACAAACACAGAGACAGGAACAAATACTCAAAGAATGTGGCTGCCTAAATATGGTTCCCAATCAGAGACAACGATAAACACCTGCCTCTGATTGAGAACCACTCCAGGCAACCATAGACTTACCTAGAATACTTCACTAAACACAATCCCATACCCTACAAAAAAAACCTAGACAAAACAAACCACATAAATCACTCATGTCACACCCTGGCCTGACCAAAATAATCAAGAATACACTAAATACTAAGCCCAGGGCGTGACAGTACCCCCCCCTCCCCCCAAAGGTGCGGACTCCCGGCCGTACACCTAAACCCATAGGGGAGGGTCTGGGCGGCTCTGGCGCTGGAAGTGGACCGCACTCGATCATAGTCTTTGTCCACCTCCTTAGCGCCCTTAGATTGGTGACCCTCACCACCGACCTTGGCCTAACAGAGGGCCCCACTGGACTGAGTGGCAGCTCCGGACTGAGGGTCAGCTCGGGACTGAGGTAGCTCAGGACTGAGGGGTAGCTCAGGACTGAGAGGAAGCTCAGGACTGAGAGGAAGCTCAGGACTGAGAGAAAGCTCAGGTTGATGGCAGGTTGATGGCTCTGGCAGATCCTGGCTGACTGGTGGCTCTGGCAGATCCTGGCTGACTGGCTGCTCTGGCAGATCCTGGCTGACTGGCGGATCCTGGCTGAATGGCGGATCCTGGCTGAATGGCGGATCCTGGCTGACTTGCGGATCCTGGCTGACTGGCGGTTCTGGCGGATCCTGGCTGACTAGCAGCACTGGCAGATCCTGGCAGACTGGCAGCTCTGGCGGATCCTGGCTGACTGGCGGCTCTGGCGGATCCTGGCTTACTGGCGGCTCTGGCTGCTCCCTGCTGACTGGCGGCTCTGGCTGCTCCCTGCTGACTGGCGGCTCTGGCTGCTCCATGCTGACTGGCGGCTCTGGCTGCTCCATGCTGACTGACGGCTCTGGCTGCTCCATGCTGACTGGCGGCTCTGGCTGCTCCATGGAGGCTGGCAGCTCTGGCTGCTCCATGCAGGCTGGCAGCTCTGGCTGCTCCATGCAGGCTGGCAGCTCTGGCTGCGCTAAACAGGCAGGAGACTCCAGCAGCGCAGGAGAGGAGGAAAGCTCTGGCTGCGCTAAACAGGAGGGAGACTCCGGCAGCGCAGGAGAGGAGGAAAGCGCTGGCTGCGCTGAACAGGCGGGAGACTCCAGCAGCACTGGAGAGGAGGAAAGCTCTGGCTGCGCTAAACAGGCGGGAGACTCCGGCAGCGCAGGAGAGGAGGAAAGCACTGGCTGCGCTGAACAGGCGGGAGGCTCCGGCAGCGCAGGAGAGGAGGAAAACGCTGGCTGCGCTGAACAGGCGGGAAGCTCCGACAGCGCTATACAGGTGGGAGACTCCGACAGCACTGGAGAGGAGAAAGGCTCTGGCTGCGCTGAACAGGCGAGGCGCACTGAAGGCCTGGTGCGTGGTGCTGGAACTGGTGGTACTGGACCGAGGACACGCACAGGAAGCCTGGTGCGGGGAGCTGCCACCGGAGGACTGGTGTGTGAAGGTGGCACAGGATGGACTGGACCGTGAAGGTGTACTGGAGAGCCTGAGAGCAGGGCTGGCACAGGACGTGCAAGGCTAGGTAGGTACACAGGAGGCCTAGTGCGTGAGGCTGGCACAATTTTCACCCGCTGACTAACACACACCTCAGGACGAGTATGGAGCGCTGACCCAGGTGCCATCAAATCCCCGACACGCTCCGTCGGACGAATATCGTACCTAAAGCACCATACTAGCAACTCCCTCATTACTCTCTCCTCCACTTTCCCCATTAACTCCTTCACAGTCTCTGCTTCGCTCACCTCTAACACCGGCTCTGGTTCTGGTCTCCTCCTTGGCTCCTCACGATAACCAGGGAGAGTTGGCTCAGGTCTGACTCCTGACTCTGCCACACTCTCCCTGAGCCCCCCAATACATTTTTGGGGCTGACTCTCGGGCTTTCTTCTGCGCCGTCGTGCTTGTCTCTCCAACTCCATTCTCCTATAACCATCTTCGCACTGCTCCAGCGAATCCCAGGCAGGCTCCGGCACTCTCTCTGGGTCGACCGCCCACCTGTCTATTTCCTCCCAAGTAGTGTAGTCCCTATATTGTTGCTCCTGCTGCGCTGTTGCTTCTCCTCATACCAGCGCCTCTCAGCTCTCTCAGGGGCGGCGATATTCTCCAGGCTGATCCCCGGGTCCTTCTCCGAACAATTCATCCTCCCATGTCCGTTCCTCTTTTCGCTGCTCCTGCTGTCGCTGCCTGTTACCACGCTGCTTGGTCCGGGTGTGGTGGGTGATTCTGTAACGGCGTTCGTCTGTCGAAAGAGAGTCGGACCAAACTGCAGCGTGATGATGATTCATGATATATATTTTAATGAAGGAAAAACAATACAAGCGGAAACTACAAAATAAATGAAAAGTGAAAAAACAAAACAGCCCTATCTGGTGCAAACACAAAGACAGGAACAATCACCCACGAAAACACTCATAGAATATGGCTGCCTAAATATGGTTCCCAATCAGAGACAACGATAAATCAACTGACTCTGATTGAGAACCGCCTCAGGCAGCCATAGACTAATTAGACACCCCACAAAACCCCAAGACAAAAAACACACCACAATAACCCATGTCACACCCTGGCCTGACCAAATAAAGAAAGAAAACACAAAATACTAAGACCAAGGCGTGACAACTGGCTTCATAATGAGTGCATCGATGAAATCATCCCCACAGTGACTGTATGTACATAGCCCAACCAGAAGCCATGGATTACAGGCAATATCCGCACTGAGCTAAAGGGTAGAGCTGCCGCTTTCATGTAGGGGAATTCTGACCTGGCCGCTTATAAGAAATCCCGTTATGTCATCAGACGAGCCATCAAACAGGCAAGAATCAATACAGGACTAAGATTGAATCTTACTACACCGGCTCCGACGCACATCGGATGTGGCAGGGCTTGCAAACTATTACGGACAACTAAGGGAAGCACAGCCGCGAGCTGCCCAGTGATATGAGCCTACCAGATGAGCAAAATTACTTCTATGCACGCTTTGAGGCAAGCAACACTGAAGTATGCATGAGAGCACCAGCTGTTCCGGACGACTGTGAGATCACGATCTCCATAGCCGATGTGAGTAAGACCTTTAAACATGTCAGCATTCACAAAGACGCAGGGCCAGACGGATTACCAGGATGTGTACTCCGAGCATGCACTGACCAAATAGCAAGTGTCTTCACTGACATTTTCAACCTGTTCCTGAACGAGTCTGTAATACCAACGTGTTTCAAGCAGACCACCATAGTCCCTGTGCGCAAGAACACCTGCCCCAAAATAAACTACTGACCCGTAGCATTCACGTCTGTAGCCATGAAGTGCTTTGAAAGGCTGGTCATGGCTCACATAAACGCCATTATCTCAGAAACCCTAGACCCACTGCAATTTGCATACCGCCCCAACAGATCCACAGATGACGCAATCTCTATTGCACTCCACACTGCCCTTTCCCATCTGGACAGAAGGAAACTACAGGAAACCTCATTAACTACAGGCCAGTGTTCAACACCATAGTGCCCTCAAAACTAAGCTAAGGACCCTGAGACTAAACACTGCAACAGATCCTGGACTTCCTGACAGGCCGCCCCCAGGTGGTAAGGGTAGCAACGCATATTCCATGCTGATCCTCAACACGTGGGCCCCTCAGGGGTGCGTGATCAGTCCCCTCCTGTACTCCCTGTTCACGCATGTCTGCACGGCCAAGCACGACTCGAACACCATCATTAAGTTTGCCAACGACCCAACAGTAGGCCTGATCACTGACAACGATGAGAGCCTATAGGGAGGTCAGAAACATGGCAGTGTGGTGCCAGGACAACAGCCTCTCCCTCAATTTTTTATTTATTTTTTCTTTATTTAACCAGGCAAGTCAGTTAAGAACAAATTCTTATTTTCAATGACGGCCTGGGAACAGTGGGTTAACTGCCTGTTCAGGGGCAGAACGACAGATTTGTACCTTCTCAGCTCGGGGGTTTGAACTCGCAACCTTCCGGTTACTAGTCCAACGCTCTAACCACTAGGCTACGCTGCCGCCCCAAATGTGATCAAGACAAAGGAGATGATCAAAGGGAGGGCCGAACACGCCCCCATTGTCACGCCCTGGTCGAAGTATTTTGTGTTTTTCTTGATGTATTGGGTCAGGCCAGGGTGTGGCATGGGGTTTGTGTATTGTGGTGTGTTTTGTCTTGGGGTTTTGGTGTGTATTTATTGGGATTGTAGCTAGTGGGGTGATCTAGCAAAGTCTATGGCTGTCTGGAGTGGTTCTCAATCAGAGGCAGGTGTTTATCCTCCATATTTAGGCAGCCATATTCTTTGAGTTTGTCGTGGGTGATTGTCCTTAGTGTCCTTGTTCCTGTCTGTGTTAGTTTTCACTAGTATAGGCTGTTTTCGGTTTTCGTTACGTTCTTTGTTTTGTAGTGTTTGTGTTTTAGATTCGTGTTACGTTTTTTGGTTCATTAAACATGGATCGCAATCTACACGCTGCAGTTTGGTCCGACTCTCCTTCACCACACCTAGAAAACCGTTACACCCATTCTCAAAGACAGGGCTATAGTGGAGCAAGTTGAGAGTTTCAAGTTCCTTGGTGTCCACATCACCAGCTAACTTTTAATTGTTTATTTAACCTTTAATTAACTAGGCAAGCCAGTTAAGAACAAATTCTTATTTACAATAACGGCCTACCCCGGCCAAACTTGGGTCAATTGTGCGCCGCCCTATGGGACTCCCAATCACGGCCGGATCTGATGCAGCCTGTATTCGAACCAGGGAATGCAGTGACACCTCTTGCACTGAGATTAAGTGCCTTAGACCGCTGCCCCACTCGGGAGGCCAAAACACACCAAGACAGTTTAGAAGAGGGCACGACAATGCATCAGGAGACTGAAAAGATTTGTCACGTATCATCAGATCCTCAAAAACATCTACAGTTACACCATCGAGAGCATCCTGACAAGTTGCATCACCGCCTGGTATGGAAACTGCTCGGTCTCCAACTGCAAGGCACTACAGAGGGTAGTGAGTATGGCCCAGTACATCACTGGGGCCAAGCTTCCAGCCATCCAGGACCTCTAAACCAGGCGGTGTCAGAGGAAGGCCTTAAAAACCGGAGCACCAAGTCTAGTTCCAATAGGCTTCTACACTCCCTAGCCATAAGACTCCTGTTCAGCTAAACAAATGGCTACCCGGACTATTTGCATTGTCCCCCCCATTTTTACGCTGCTTTATATATGCATAGTCACTTTACCTCTACTACATGTACATATTACCTCAATTACCTCAAGGTGGGTGAGGGCACCGTGGAGTGCAACTGAGAATTAATAGTCTATGTATCTGTTGGGACGGTATGCAAATTGGAGTGGGTCTAGGGTGTCTGGGATGATGGAGTTGATGTGTGCCATTACCAGCCTTTCAAAGCACTTCATTATTACAGATGTGAATGGTACGGGGCGGTAGTCATTGTGGCATGAAGCCTTAGAGTTCTTGGGAACAGGAATGATGGTGGTCAGCTTGAGACTTGTAGCGATTACAGACTGGGACAAGGAGAGGTTGAAAATGACGGTGAATATGCCTGACAGGTGTTCTGCGCATGCTCTGAGAAGGCATCCTGTAGAACCTGTCGTGGCATTTTTCTGCTTTACCAAATGAGTTACAAACTTCACACCCGTCAGAGTTATACTTAAACTACATATGTTTTAATAATAAGCTTTGCAATAGCCTTTTTGACTTTCAATGATGCGCCATCTCTAATGAACCATTGAAAAGTACCACCAGAAAAGTACAATGAACTAATGAACTGACATTTTTGTAACATTTGTCACTGGTATTACTGTATGGCACAGGAATGGTGTCAACAAAAGTACCACCAGAAAAGTACAAAGATCTTTTATAGCCAAGATACACCCCTCTCAACTTACACTGACGAACCACAGATCTTAGGAACAGTTCACAAAGGTTAAGATTTGTATGAAAGATATCTATAAAACATAGCAGCCAGTTACTGCTGTGTCAACAGTTCTCATTGTAAAGACCAGTGTCTGGCCCTCCTACTCCAAAAGGGAACCGTCTCTCCCTGATACGGCATAGAACAGAACCATTAGCTCATGTTATCTGGAATGCTCTTTAGGCTTTATTACCCAAAGACAATCTCCTCTGTCAGTGCCATCTCATAGAGGCCCATCCTCAGTGGAACACACACACAATACTCTATTCTGTCGAATGTAACAACTATTATAATTGTAATACAAGCATTAAACATAATCTTGCAATTTTCCACGACATCTCCCCCATTTTGAGAATATTCTCGACTTAAAAGAAAATTACAAGATTTAAGAGAACATCCATTTACATAGAAAACACATTCTACATAAACCAAAAATCACAAAACAATAACTCATTGCATGGGGTTCCTGCACATGACCAGCTTCATTCCAAGAAACTCAGCACTGTCTCTAATTTCAATCCTCAACACATTTTCTATGCACTCTAGCAATTTGTCTGGGAAGGTTATGATCCACAGTCACTTGCACGAACCCAAAAAAGAAAAAAAATACATACAGTTTATGAGATTCAAAGCTATATTTTCCATTGACAGTGAAAAGCACATGTTTAATGCATATGTAGTGCATGCAACAATGGAGTTTAATCCAATAATCTTTAGTTATCTATCACACTCCAAGCATAGTATGTAGGAAATGACTATTTCCATTCCAGAAACTAAAATTAGCATATCCCGTTGTACAAATCCAGGTAATGACTCCTAGTTAAAATAAAATGTATCTCCTTGGTAGCTAATGAACATGACCCAAGATAAGTATCATGATTCCACTATTTATAAGGCAATTCCTATACATAAAATAGATGAGGATCAATTTCACTCTCTAAATCAGAGTTCACCCTCTCCATTCACCATGGCATGCTTATAATAGCTTCAACATCTTTAGTTCATAACAACAATCCTTCAGTTTTAAAAATAATTACATTTACAAATAAAATCATAATTAGAATCCAGTTAATTATCCAACCAAAATGTAGAATGACATTGCTCAGTGATTAAAATTGGTCTTATCACTCAAAGTAAAAAACTCAATTTAACACACATCGACATTGGCAGAACGTACATTTATATTAACATCCACTATAATTATTCCATAATTCTACTATTAACTTTTTTATCACGATTATAATACTGATCAGTATCTCAATGCATTTCATATTTCCTTTTGTCATATTGCCAGACAATGTTTGAAGTTATAGGTTGTGAGAGATTAAGATTTAAATATGAATTTGTTTAAAAATTGAGCGGAGCTCTAACAAAACACGTTCCATAGCACTCTCTCTAGCGCCCCCCTCACAGAAATTGATCTTGACCTACAGTTGGTGACCTAGAATTTCCCGGTTAACACTATCAACCTTTCCCTTTACTGTGGCAATTCCAAGCTAGACTCTTTAAATTCAGGAGACATCTGTTCAACATTAGATGGCAGTACAACATCTACCGGATCTCAGGGAAAACCTGACCGATGATTGCCTGATCCATATAGACTTCAGTGAGAACTTCACTTGCAAGTACGCTTCAGAGATTGGGTCAGTTCACTTTTGGGAGTCACACAAGCAAGTGACGCTCCACACTGGTGTCCTTTATCTGGCAGACGAGCCTCCCATCTCCTTCTGCACCATCTCACCCAGGATCCAGCAGCCATATGGGCTCACCTGGACCCCATCCTGGACTTAATAAAACTCCAGTACCCTGCCGTGCAACACCTTAATTTCTTCAGTGATGGCCCTGCCACACAATATAAACAGAAGGGCAACTTTTACATAGTTTGCATAGAACTTTACAAGAACAGCTTCCAGGGGATTACGTGGAACTCTTTTGAGGCCGGTCACAGAAAAGGTCCTCCGGATGGAGTGGGGGGTTCATTAAAGAGGTCAGCCGACCTCTTGGTCCGCCACGGGAGAGACATAAGAGATGTAATGTCTGTCTACCAGGAGTTGAGGGACTCTGGCACTCAAATACAGTTGCATTATGTCAGCGAGGAAGAGGTGGAACGAAAGGCACAGAAGATGTCTGAGGTATCTCTGGTTACCATAAAAGGAACCATGCGAATTCACCAGGATGTAAGTACCACACCCGGTGGGAAACATAAGTTGTCTCTGCTAAGCAGCGCAAGGCGTGTGAGATTGCCCATGTTGTGGACTCCAAGAAGTCACCCTCCCGACAATGCTGACTAATGGCCGTGATCTTTCACCTCTACATCAACTAATATCATCGACCTGGATACCTCCGCTCCACTTTGTCCAGATGTCATTGAGTCTCACCACAGTGGACAGTGGTGTATCGTGAACTACGACGAACAACCCTGGCATTATACTGGAGGTTGAAGAACATCATGTCAAAGTAAAGTGAATGCACAGGAATGGTGTCAACAAGTTCTTCCGACCAAGAGATGATATCAACTCATATGGGGATTTGATTTGATCAGTATCTAGAAAGCAATGGAGATTGTCTCAGAAATTATAAGAGATGGACGCGACACAATGACATGACAAAGACAAACATATCTGAAGTAAAAGTGAAGAACAATAAGGGAAAATTCCATGAACATGTTTTACTGCATACAAAATATTTGTATCAGTGCGGTTAGAAAAACAGTTTTAGTTTATGTTCAATGTTAGTGTTTCTAATGTTCTAGTGGACATGTTTTATATGTTTGTATGACAATATTGTGTTATGAAAGACACATTATAGGCTTCATCTTTTGGTCAATAGGCTTCATCTTTGGTCTTAATCTTTGACCAATAACCCTCATGTTATTGTTCATAATAAATCAACCCATCTTACGAAATCTAATAAATGAATAACATTTCTTTGAAATAATCTTGTGTTTGTCATTGGTGTTACATTGTGTCACTGGTGTTACATTGTGTCACTGGTATTACTGTATGGCATGTTGGTGTTCTGCCATCAGAGTTGCCCAATTTGATTGAATATGGTTTTTGTATCTACCTAACTGTTGATACATTCATTAGTAAACAGTTTAAGGATACGATCATTCAATTTTGATGACTCAACCTCAATTATTTGTGTTACAAAAAAACTAGTGTAAATGGAAAAATGTCAGACAATAGAATTTTACAGATGCATGTTTAAAGTCAATTACTACCAATCCAAACCATTTTTTTGTATTACCATAAACCCTTTCTGTCTTTTATTATATATGCAAATGAAAGACTGAAATGACATTCTAGAAAGCCTGTATTGTCATCTAAAATATAGGTAACACCAGTGACAAAAAGGCAGCACAAGCATTTGTTTTAATGTAATGTAGTAAAAATATTAAAATATGTTAGGCTGCCATTTATGTTGATTTATAATGTTAAGGGATTAACTATTATCGGACTAAGTTTTGATTTAAAAAAAAAAAAAAAATTGTAAAAGTTGGCTGTTCAAAAAGCCACCATTTTCATAGAATGACGCACTTGCAACACCATCGCCCTTCCACACATCATTCTTCATTTTACTCCATACATCTTCACACACTTGAAACATGGCCAAATCCTTTACAGTTGTTAACTGCAATGGTTTGGGAACAACAGCTCTTACAGCTCTTACAGCTTCAGGTAGATCTTTATCAATAAACAGAACTTAATCTTCAATCTGCAATCTTCCTCTGTTCTTCAGAAACACAATTAATCAGAATACGACCATTCTTGTTGCTCTAATAAATTCCACTTTTCCCATCTTCAACACCTCAAACTGGTCTCCCAGATATGCATCCTTAAATCAACAAACGCATCCCAACAAGAAACAAATGATCCCAAGACCTCTCCTCCACTCCAATTTGAGATCATTTCCTTTTTGTTCCATTCTTTGACACTACTGTTGTCATCAACACCAACTTTGCTCAACGCGCTGCTCCATTCAACCCCGGCATCCACTTCCGTCATCTTGCCAGACTGCGACAGCCCATCACAGTAGCCAGGAGTGGGAGATGTAGCATGCTACAGATGACCCCTTTATGACAGTCACAAGCATGCATCTGGCACAGAAGGAACCATTGTCATGATGTGTTCGTAACCAAGTGGGAATTGGGAATTTACCACATACGACTAGGAAAAATCCACTTTAACGTCCCTCTAACTGGTAGTTACTAGTGGGAAACTCATCTAACATTCTGAGCACCCACTTTTCCCACATGGTGAAATCTAACATCACTTACTACAGAAATGGCATCTATAAGCATTTTCGACAATAAATGCATCAACAATCTATTGTTGTGGTTTTTGAACTCTATCATTTGTTTACTTTATGGTTGACGCAGCTTGTTGGACATTAGCCAATCAGCGTTTCTCAACGAGTTCAAATCACAGGAATGCATCCAACTGGTATTTACGACTTTGCAACTGGTAAATTCCCTCATACCGCATGGTTACAAATGCAGCGTCAGAGTGGAAACTTGAGAGGCCAAACATAACATTCCTGTCACATTCAGGTTGTATCACAACCGACCGTGATTGGGAGTCCCATAGGGCGACGCACAATTGGCCCAGCGTTGTCAGGGTTTGGCCGGTGTAGGCCGTAATTGTAAATAAGAATTTGTTCTTAACTGACTTGCCTAGTTCAATAAAGGTTCAAAAAAACAAATTAAAAACATCAGACAACACCAAGCATTTAATTTTCCCGCTGTACTGAAAGCGAACCATGACCCCAAAACCGCAATACTTACCAAACCATGGGTTTGATGAACCGTTACACCCAAAATGGTGACTATTAAAAAAAAACACACAAGGCTTGAAGTCTCTCCTCCTCCCATCTCACCATTTCCCTCCATCGGCTTCATGTGCATCTTACATTCTGCGTCCTGAATCCTGCATCCTGAATCCTGAATCCTGCATCCTGAATCCTGCATCCTGAATCCTGAATCCTGAATCCTGCATCCTGAATCCTGCTCTGCTCCATTTCAGTCTGTCAGGTTAGAGGAACATGTTGCCTGACAAAACAAAACATTCTATCTCTCCTTCACGCACATGTGCGAGAGATCACATGAGAGAGATTGCATCAGACGTGCGTACATACCCACATACACACACAGTAGATTAATGCAGGGTGAAGAGGAAGTGTCCTCTTACTGCCAGCCTGCCTCTGTGCCTCACCTGGACATCCCCAAACATCAATGGAATTTGTGATAAGCATCTGACTAGCCCGGGTACACCCTCTCCCTCTATCTCCCACTCCTCTGCTCCTTCTCTATCTCTTCTTCCTGTAAGCTCCTCTCTCCCTCCTCTAAGCTCATTCGCTTTCCCTCTCTTCCCCCTCTAGGTTCCTCTCTCCCTCTCTTCTCCCTCTAAGCTCCTCTCTCCCTCCTCTAAGTTCCTCTCTCCCTCTCTTCTCCCTCTAAGCTCCTCTCTCCCTCCTCTAAGCTCATTCGCTCTCCCTCTCTTCCTCCTCTAAGCTCCACTCTTCCTCCTCTAAGCTCCTCTCTTCCTCCTCTAAGCTTCAATCTCCCTCTCGCCCTTCTCTAAGCTCCTCTCTCCCTCCTCTAAGCTCCTCTCTCCCTCCTCTAAGCTCCTCTCTCCCTCCTCTAAGCTCATTCGCTCTCCCTCTCTTCCCCTCTAAGCTCCTCTCTCTCTCCTCTAAGCTCCTCTCTCCCTCCTCTAAGCTCCGCTCTCCCTCCTCTAAGCTCCACTCTCCCTCCTCTAAGCTCCTCTCTCCCTCCTCTAAGCTCCTCTCTCCCTCTCTTCTCCCTCTAAGCTCCTCTCTCCCTCCTCTAAGCTCATTCGCTCTCCCTCTCTTCCTCCTCTAAGCTCCACTCTTCCTCCTCTAAGCTCCTCTCTTCCTCCTCTAAGCTTCAATCTCCCTCTCGCCCTCCTCTAAGCTCCTCTCTCCCTCCTCTAAGCTCATTCGCTCTCCCTCTCTTCCCCTCTAAGCTCCTCTCTCCCTCCTCTAAGCTCCTCTCTCCCTCCTCTAAGCTCCGCTCTCCCTCCTCTAAGCTCCACTCTCCCTCCTCTAAGCTCCACTCTCCCTCCTCTAAGCTCCGCTCTCCCTCCTCTTAGCTCCGCTTTCCCTCCTCTAAGCTCCGCTCTCCCTCCACTAAGCTCCGCTCTCCCTCCTCTAAGCTCCGCTCTCCCTCCTCTAAGCTCCGCTCTCCCTCCTCTAAGCTCCACTGTCCCTCCTCTAAGCTCCTCTCTCCCTCCTCTAAGCTCCGCTCTCCCTCCTCTAAGCTCCACTCTCCCTCCTCTAAGCTCCACTCTCCCTCTCTTCCCCTCTAAGCTCATTCTCTCTCCCTCTCTTCCCCTCTAAGCTCCTCTCTCCCTCCTCTAAGCTCCGCTCTCCCTCCTCTAAGCTCCACTCTCCCTCCTCTAAGCTCCACTCTCCCTCCTCTAAGCTCCACTCTCCCTCCTCTAAGCTCCACTCTCCCTCCTCTAAGCTCCACTCTTCCTCCTCTAAGCTCCACTCTTCCTCCTCTAAGCTCCACTCTTCCTCCTCTAAGCTCCACTCTTCCTTCTCTAAGCTCCACTCTTCCTTCTCTAAGCTCCACTCTTCCTCCTCTAAGCTCCACTCTTCCTCCTCTAAGCACCCCTCTCTCTCCCCCTCTGCTCCTCCTCTTCCCTCTCTGCTCCTTCTCTCCCTCTCTTCTGCCTCTAAGCTCCCCTCTCCTTTTGTCCCCTGATCATGTTTAGATATTATAACCTAGCTATTCAAACCAAATTCTTCTCAAACTGAAGATATTTTAAGTAGAAATTGAATTTTAAAAGCCTGTTATTTTAAATGAAGTGCCCTTTAATATAGACCACATGGAAAACTGTTACACCACTAACCGTTACACGCAACATTCGCTGCTGGGGATGCTTGTGTCTGCGTCCGCAGTGCCTAATCCTACGACTTCCAGGTTCGACGTCTGCAACCTTCCATCCCTGCTCTGGATCGAGCAGAGCTTCTCCATCTGTCGGAGGCCTACACCAGGTGCTGGAGAAATGGGCTCAAGTTATTCTGCCTCTCGCCTGTCCATTAAGGGTTCTCCAAATCCTTTGAAGCATGGGAGTGGGCGGATTTCCAAGTCCTTCTCGCCAGCCATGATGATGTTGCTCTTGCTGCGGGCGATTCCCTGATCCACCTCTACGCAGACGACACCATTCTATATACTTTCGGCCCGTCATTGGACACTGTGCTATCTAACCTCCAAACGAGCTTCAATGCCATACAGCACTCCTTCCGTGGCCTCCAACTGCTCTTAAACGCGAGTAAAACCAAATGCATGCTTTTCAACCGATCGCTGCCTGCACCCGCATGCCCGACTAGCATCACCACCCTGGATGGTTCCGACCTTGAATATGTGGACATCTATAAGTACCTAGGTGTCTGGCTAGACTGCAAACTCTCCTTCCAGACTCACATCAAACATCTCCAATCGAAAATCAAATCAAGAGTCGGCATTCTATTCCGCAACAAAGCCTCCTTCACTCACGCTGCCAAGCTTACCCTAGTAAAACTGACTATCCTACCGATCCTCGACTTCGGCGATGTCAGCTACAAAATGGCTTCCAACACTCTACTCAGCAAACTGGATGCAGTCTATCACAGTGCCATCCGTTTTGTCACTAAAGCACCTTATACCACCCACCACTGCGACTTGTATGCTCTAGTCGGCTGGCCCTCACTACATATTCGTCGCCAGACCCACTGACTCCAGGTCATCTACAAGTCCATGCTAGGTAAAGCTCCGCCTCATCTCAGTTCACTGGTCACGATGGCAACTCCCATCCGTAGCACGCGCTCCAGCAGGTGTATCTCACTGATCATCCCTAAAGCCAACACCTCATTTGGCCGCCTTTCGTTCCAGTACTCTGCTGCCTGTGACTGGAACGAATTGCAAAAATCGCTGAAGTTGGAGACTTTTATCTCCCTCACCAACTTCAAACATCAGCTATCTGAGCAGCTAACCGATCGCTGCAGCTGTACATAGTCTATAGGTAAATAGCCCACCCATTTTCACCTACCTCATTCCCATACTGTTTTTATACTGTTTTTTTATTTATTTACTTTTCTGCTCTTTTGCACACCAATATCTCTACCTGTACATGACCATCTGATCATTTATCACTCCAGTGTTAATCTGCAAAATTGTATTATTCACCTACCTCCTCATGCCTTTTGCACACATTGTATATAGACTGCCCATTTTTTCTACTGGTTTATTGACTTGTTAATTGTTTACTCCATGTGTAACTCTGTGTTGTCTGTTCACACTGCTATGCTTTATCTTGGCCAGGTCGCAGTTGCAAATGAGAACTTGTTCTCAACTAGCCTACCTGGTTAAATAAAGGTGAAATAAAAAAATTAAAAAATTTAAAAAATTGGGTAGTTCTATGGTAAGAAATGTAACCGTTCCTGGTGCAAAAACAATGTCCTATCCCGGAGCTCGAGTAAATGACATTACTAAGCTGCTCCCGGATGTACTACACCAGGACATGGAAATCGATTCTGTCGTAGTCCATCTGGTTTTAATGACATTATGAAGGGCAGTTCTGCACAGTTGAAACTTGATTTTAAAGAGTTGATTGACTCTCTGCTAAACACTAACAAAATACCCACCATATCTGGCCCCCTGCCATCTCTGAATCGCGGCACTGAATGCTTTAGCAGGATTCTTTCTCTTCACAACTGGCTACATGATTATTGCAGCTCAATGGGTGTAACTTTTGTTGACAATTTCCATACCTTTTGAGAACAAAACACATTTTATAAGGAGGATGGGATCCACCCAAATCATTTGGTTTCCTGGATCCTTTCACAGCACAATAAGGCTGCATTTAGACAATGACTTATCAATGACCCAAGCCCAGCTCAACTAATCCCTACCATTGTGTCGCTGTATTGTCATAAAGCTTCAGCAGATGTACATTGTCCTAGGGGCGTTGTAAGTAACCTAATGTATGTCCCTCTAACTGCCCTGAATGCCTCTGCTGATCCTACAGATATTGTATGCAGTAATCCTGTGCCTATGAACCAGATTTATACTGTTAGCACTAAGCCGGTGTGCCCTAGGAGGAGGTCCACTGTGTGCAGCTCACCCTGCACTAACACAAATAACATGAGCATATCTACTTCTGCCAAGCTTTCCAGTAAAGCAATGAAAACAAGAAAACATCCCAGAAGAAAAGTGCTCAAAATAGCCCACGTTAACATATGTTGCTTAAGGAACAAGGTTCATGAAATCAATAATTTGCTAGTATCAAATGACATCTCTGAAACTCACTTAGATAATACCTTTACAGTGGTAGCAATTCAAGGTTATAACATTTACAGAAAATATAGAAATGCCAGTGGTGGAGGTGTTGCTGTTTATATTCAGAACCACATTCCTATAAAGATTAGAGAGGATCTCATGTTAAGTACTGTTGAAGTAATATGGCTACAGGTTCATCTGCCTCACCTTAAGCTCATTCTGGTGGGAAGCTGCTATAGACCACCAAGTGCTAACAGTCAGTATCTGGATAATGTGTGTGAAATGCTTGATGATGTATGTGACATCAACAGAGAGATATATTTTCTGGGTGATTCAAATATTGACTGGCTTTCATCAAGCAGCCCACTCAAGAAAAATCTCCAAACTGTAACCAGTATCTACAACCTGGTTCAGGTTATCAGTCAACCTACCAGGGTAGTTACAAACAGTACAGGAATGAAATCATCATGTATTGATCCTATCTTTACTAATGCTGCAGAAATTAGCTTGAAAGCAAGATCCAAATCCATCGGATGTGGTGATCACGATACAGTAGCCATTTCTACGAAAATCAACGTTCCCATGGCTGGGCCTAATTTAGTGTATAAGAGGTCAAACAATACGTTTGTAGTGATTCCTATGTTGTTGATGTAAATAATATTTTTTGGTCCGTGGTGTATTATAAGGAGCAAACAAACTTCACACATTTACGATTGCTTATTCCAGTTACTAATAAACATGTACCAATTAAGAAAATGACTGTAAAAACTGTTAAATCCCCATGGATTGATGAGGAATTTAAAATTTTTATGGTTGAGAGAGGCAAAAGGAATGGCAAATAAGTCCGGCTGAAAAAACGATATTGCCAACTACTTTAATGATTTTTTTTAATCGGGAAGATTAGCAAACTTAGGCATGACATGCCAGCAACAAACGCTGACACTACACATCCAAGCATATCGGACCAAATTATGAAAGACGAGCATTGTAATTTTGAATTCCATAAAGTCAGTGTGGAAGAGGTGAGTCTGACAACTTGGATGGAAAATTACTGAGGAAAATAGCGGACAATATTGTCACTCCTATTTGCCACATATTGAAATTAAGCCTACTAGAAAGTGTGTGCCCTCAGACTTGGAGGGAAGCTACAGTCATTCCACTACCTAAGAATAGTAAAGCCCCCTTTAATGGCTCAAATAGCCGACCAATCAGCCTGCTACCAACCCGTAGTTAACTTTTGGAAAAAAGTGTGTTTGACCAGATACAATGCTATTTCACAGTAAACAAATTGACAACAAACTTTCAGCACACTTATAGGGAAGAACATTCAACAAGCACAGCACTTACACAAATGACTGATAATTGTCTGAGAGAAATTTATGATAAAATAATTGTGGGGGCTGTTTTGTTGACATTATCGATCATAGTCTAAAAAAAACCTGTGCTATGGATTTACACCCCCTGCTATCTTTAATGGAAGCCTCTCCTACATAATCCAGGTAGAATCAGGAATTTCCCAGGGCAGCTGTAGAGGCCCCTTACTTTTTCAATCTTCACTAACAACATGCCACTTGCTATGAGTAAAGCCGGTGTGCCTATGTATACAGATGACGCAACAATATACAGTTTAAGTCGGAAGTTTACATACACCTTAACCAAATACATTTAATCAAAGTAAAAATTCCCTGTCTTAGGCCAGTTAGGATCACCACTTGTTTTAAGAATGTGAAATGTCAGAATAATAGTAGACAGAATGATTTATTTCGGCTCTTATTTCTTTCATCACATTCCCAGTGGGTCAGAAGTTTACATACACTCAATTAGTATTTGGCAGCATTGCCTTTAAGTTGTTTAACTTGGGCCAAACGTTTTGGGTAGCCTTCCACAAGCTTCCCGCAATAAGTTGGGTGAATTTTGACCCATTCTTCCTGACAGAGCTGGTGTAACTGAGTCAGGGTTGTAGGCCTCCTTGCTCGCACACACTTTTTCAGTTCTGCCCACACATTTTCTAACGAATTGAGGTCAGGGCTTTGTGATGCCAGTCCAATAACTTGTCCTTAAGCCATTTTGCCACAACTTTGGAAGTATGCTTGGGGTCATTGTCCATTTGGAAGAACCATTTGTTACCAAGCTTTAACTTCCTGACTGATGTCTTGAGCTGTTGCTTCAATATATCCACATAATTTCCCCTCCCTCATGATGCCATCTATTTTGTGAAGTGGACCAGTCCCTCCTGCAGCAAAGCACCCCACAACATGATGCTGCCACCCACGTGCTTCACAGTTGGGATGGTGTTCTTCAGCTTGCAAGCCTCCCCCGTTTTCCTCCCAACATAACGATGGTCATTATGGCCAGACAGTTCTATTTTTGTTTCATCAGACCAGAGGACATTTCTCATAAAGTAAAATATGTGTCCCAATGTGCAGTTGCAAACCATAGTCTGGATTTTTTTATGGCGGTTTTGGAGCAGTGGCTTCTTCCTTGCTGAGCGGCCATTCAGTTTAAGTCGATATAGGACTCAATTTACTGTGGATATAGAAACTTTTGTACCTGTTTCCTCCAGCATTTTCACAAGGCCCTTTGCTGTTGTTCTGGGATTGATTTGCACTTTTCACACCAAAGTACGTTAATCTCTAGGAGACAGAAAGCGTCTCCTTCCTGAGTGGTATGACGGCTGCGTGGTCCCATGGCGTTTATACTTGCGTACTCTTGTTTGTACAGATGAACGGGGTACCTTCAGGCATTTGGAAATTGCTCCCAAGGATAAACCAGACTTGTGGAGGTCTACAATTTTTGTTCTGAGGTCTTGGCTGATTTATTTTGATTTTCACCCATGATGTCAAGCAAAGAGGCGCTATGTTTGAAGGTAGGCCTTGAAGTACATCCACAGGTACACCTTCAATTGACTCAGATGATGTCAATTATCCTATCAGAAGCTTCTAAAGCCATGACATCATTTTTTGGCATTTTCCAAGCTGTTTAAAGGCACAGTCAACTTAGTGTATGTAAACTTCTGACCCACTGGAATTGTGATGTAGTCAATTATAAGTGAAATAATCTGTCTGTAAACAAATGTTGGAAAAATGACTTGTGTCATGCACAAAGTAGATGTCTTAACCGACTTGCCAAAACTATAGTTTGTTAACAAAACATTTGTGGAGTGGTTGAAAAACAAGTGTTAATGACTCCAACCTGTGTATGTAAACTTCCGACTTCAACTGTACACGTCTGCTACTACAGCGACAGAAATGACTGCAACACTTAAAAGCTGCAGTTAATTTCACAGTGGGTGGCAAGGAATAAGTTAGTCCTAAATATTTCCAAAACTAACAGCATTGTATTTAGCACTCACTAAGCCCTAAACCACAACTAAATCTTGTAATAAATGATGTGGAAATTGAGCAAGTTTAGGTGACTAAACTGCTTGGAATAACCCTGGATTGTGAACTGTCATGGTCAAAACATGGTCAAAACAACAGTAGCTAAGATGGGGAGAAGTCTGTCCATAATAAAGTGCTGCTCTACCTGTCACACCCTGACCATAGTTTGCTTTGTATGTTTCTATGTTTTGGTTGGTCAGGGTGTGATCTGAGTGGGCATTCTATGTTGGATGTCTTGTTTGTCTATTTCTATGTCTGGCCTGATATGGTTCTCAATCAGAGGCAGGTGTTAGTCATTGTCTCTGATTGGGAACCATATTTAGGTAGCCTGGGTTTCACTGTGTGTTGGTGGGTGATTGTTCCTGTCTCTGTGTTTTGCACCAGATAGGACTGTTTTAGGTTTTCGCACGTTTGTTGTTTTGTTAGTTTATTCGTGTACAGTTTCTTTATTAAAGTACAATGAATAACAACCACGCTGCATTTTGGTCTGCCTCTGTTTCACCAGAAGAAAACTGTTACACTACCTTCTTAACAACACTATCAACAAGGCAGGTCCAACAGTCCCTAGTTTTGTCGCACCTGTTCAGTGGTGTAGTCAGGTGCCAAAAAATATACTTTTTGGCTCAGAACAGGGCAGCACGGCTGGCTCTTGGATGTATTAATAATATGCATGTCAATCTCTCCGGGCACAAAATGGAGAGATTTACTTCACTACTTGTATTTATGAGAGGTATTGACATGTTGAATGCACCAAGCTGTCTGTTTGAACTACTGGCGCACAGCTCGGACAACCATGCATACCCCACAAGACATGCCACAAGAGGTCTCTTCACAGTCCCCAAGTCCAGAACAGACTATGACTACATGGAACTCTATTGTGAAGGACTGTGAAGCAACATATACATAGGCACAGACACATGCATACACACACCATAACATTGGCAGCAGCTAATGGGGATCCATAATAAATACAAATATGGTGGAACGATTTATTTTTAAATGTTTTTTTTAAGAAACAGAACATCTAATAGTAAAATCATAGGGTAAAAGCAGGCTGGATCTACTCTTTCTGGACATTTTCTGGTGTTTTGTGTTGGAAAAATGATTGAGCCGAGAAATAACACTTCAACCCTGTTACCCATAAATACCTTTTAGATTTTTTTGTGAGGCTTGCATTCAATTGAATCTCCCTGTTGCACACAACAAGCTTCCCCTGTCACAGGGGGATTTCTGGATGATTTAAGATGAAATCATCAACCCTGTTATGGTCAAGCCTGTTACTTTATTTTCACTTACTATATTCATTTAATATTTAAGGAATGGGAAAACATGATTTTTACATTTATTTGAACATGTACTCTTCATGACAGAATATAACAATTTGGTGAAATAAATCATATACATTTTTTTTACCAAGTTACACTACCAAAAAGGGTCTCATTTTGTGTAACGACCCAGGTCATCTTAGCCTGATTGCTGTCTGTTTAGCTATTACATTCTACTCCTTGCCACTCCTGTTATTTGCAGGAGTGGAATGTTAGCTTAAAAGGCTGGTACCCAGACTGTAGCTCTCATGTAGCTCCACTTTTTGGTTTGCTTCCTGTCTTTAAGTTTGGTGTGGGTTTTTCTTTTGTTGGCCTCTTATTGGGTCAATTTAGTGGGTACTCATGGTGGGTGTCTTTTAGGTCCCCGTTGTTGTTGCTAGTCAACATTCAGTGGACACCCCCACAATTGTCTTTCAGAACCTGTCCTAAAACCCCATCTGTTTCGATTTGTTTGTTGTCAGTGACTCTTTGTTAGTTCCGCCTTCTGTTTGAGGAACATTTTTGTCTTTCTTGCTGAGGAACGTAACATAACTAATTAACATTGTATGGAGATGCCAATGCCTAACACAAACACTGGCAGACATTATAATAACTTTCAGTGAGTTAGCCTCACTAAATCCCTCTAATCTGAGTAGTAAAAGTCTTAGTAGTAAAACTCTTTTCTAATCTGAGTAGTAAAGGTTTTTGAATATACAGTATGACCAGTTAAAATCCAACTTTTATTCAAAGACAAGTAAAACACAAGAACCAAAATGTCTGCTACCTTCCCTAGTCATTATGTGCTTATTACAATGTTTTCACGATGTGTAGGTTGATTTCATTTATTTTTTTTAAATAATTTCTGAAACTCTACTGCCATGGAGTTTCTCAATTCGAAAACCTGGTATAAAAAGGCTGTTTCACTTCTAATAGGAGTGTTCATGTGTGATCATTATTGGCTTTACTCTGTTTGTAAAGGCAACTTTAGGCAGCTGTTAAGTGTGGTGGAAACTATTGATCCAGAGCTGACATTTCCCCTGTTTACCCTCTGATTCCCCATTAAATACTCATTATACTGCATTATCATGTGGGTACATTTATTAAATAAACTAGGGGTTTATTTATGCGAAACGTCCTGACAGTTTGGGTATGTGACAGATGATACTAAGATAGATAAAGAGCAAAGCAGAGCTTGTTGCACCAATATTCACAATTATTTTATGGGTTTGAGAGGTAGTCATGATACAGATCTGCATGTCCCCTTCTAACATGGGATGTGAGAGGACAACATGTGGTCTTTGACCTCAATCTGGAGTCAAAAGTAAACTCCTCCTTCGGAATACAAACACTTTCTATGTCTCTGCCCCGCTTTTTTTCACATTTATTTATCTCTTAAAAATACTCTTTCATTTAAATCATTAAAACAACATCTGGATTGAGTATTGCTTTGAGAAACAGAGAAATCACTTTAGAAATCACCAGTCAAAACATTTTACTTTGGCCAAAATGTTCTCACAGTGAATAGGCTACAGCATTTAACAAGGCTGCATATAATCTGTTCTGTCTGGCTGTGCATGTGCACAGAGTCGCCATAATCATTCACGCCTGTCTGTCAGTACCCACTGGGCACAGATGTCAATTCAACGTCTATTCTATGTTGGTTCAACGTAATTTGATTGAAATTATGTGGAAACAACATTTCGCTACACTCGCAATAACATCTGCGAACCATGTGTATGTGACAAATAAAATTACATTTTGATTTGACTCAACCAGTTTGTGCCCAGTGGGTATTAGTTAAATATACATAGTCATTATACACTGGTTGTCACAGGCTTTCACCCTGTGAACAGAGGTTATGCCCTGGTTATGTTACCCTGATCCATATCACATTCAAGTCAGGCTATGACAAACATTCCTCACGTCAAGTATCAAGGTGCAAAACAATAGTTTAACTCTAACCCAGAGACCCGACAGAGTCTCTCATCCAGCATTCCACTTCATCTTTCATTAGTACCTTAAAGCACACCTCAATTAAGTTTCTGACATAATCAAGTCACACACAAAAACTGTAAAAAAACTAAAAAACTAAAATGGTGCTGTAATTACAGTAGTCCATATTCCAACATGAATCAAGCAATTATTAATCAACCAATCATTCATTCATCAACTAATTTAACATTTTCCAGAGGAGGGAGTCTTTGGTTGTGACTTCTTAGCCTTGACCAAGAGTCTCTGTTTCTCCTCTAATTTCTCCTCCAGACACTGGATAAGGACTGGGTCAACTTTGGGGTCCACCTTATTGGCGAACCAGCTGCCGTAGTTCATAAGCCAGTACAGCTCCCCAGCCCCATATATACACACACTGCGGACATGTTTCCCTGTGCATGTTGGGTAAAGTGGTCCCTCCAGGTAACTCCACTTCACCAGCCTGGTCTTGCTCATTAGGTCTGTGATGTCGGCCTGGGCCCGGGGCACCTCGCCCGGCACGCCCGGCACCCGTGTCAGAGTGGCCCAGAAGTGTTCGTCTGGGGAGTAGGTGTCGTTCGACCACACCAGGAAATCCCTAGCCAATGTAGACGTGTTCACATAGGCTACAAACTCCCACGAGAGCACGAAGTAGGCACTCCCGATGAACATCTGGATGCCGCGTGGGGGAGGCTCCTTGGCCTTGTCGGTTTTCACCGGCATCTGGATGTACTCGAAGGCGGCGTCCTGCAGCTTGTGGTGGAAGGAGAAACGCTGCTTCTTGTATTTGCTTGGACGACTCGTCTCCATCATATTACCCCCCTGGAGCTTCTTCAGGTCGGCCACCAGCTCTATGTTGGAGCGCAAGGGAAAGTCCTGACCGCACAGGTTGATGACATACCTCCACTTGACCTCTGACCCCATGAGGTCAGACAGGCAGTTAAGGTCGGCTTTGAGGCGGCTAATGCTGGCGTACATCACTGTCTCCAGCTTAGAGGCGATAAAGACGTTGGGCAGACAGCGGGCCAGACCCTCCATTGCCTCTTTGAACAGTTCTGATGACTTCAGGTCGTAGTGGATACAGTAGATATTGTTAGGGGTGTAGATGGCCCGGAGGATCTTGTCCACCATGAAGGCAGATTTGTGGACCACCAGGGAGTAAGCCAGTGGAAAGGCCTCCTCCTCCTCGGACACCTGGACGGTGCCATAGCCCCGGGAGCGGAGGTAGCGTGGGCAGTTAGAGGTCAGGTTGATCAAGCTCTCATCCTGCTCCCACACCACCCCTTGTTTTCTGAAGACCAGTGACTTCCCCACCTCGGCCGGATCCATGTTGTAGATGGCATTGCAGTCAATGTTGTAGCTGTGGGGAGGCTCGACGTCATCGTAGCCTACGGTAGTTCCGTACTGTTCAATAGTCACACTGTTTTTAACGGTGACCTTTAGGCAGAGCAGCAGCAAGGCACAGATCACCAGCAGCGACGATAATGAAGAAATAAAATGCTTCTTCCGCAGTCTGCTTGGAAAAACAAATCTAATTTTCATTCTGTGGTGAGACAAAAGAATAATAGTTAATAAATAACTAGATAGCTAGTTATTTGATCTGTATAATCACCTTGCTCTGTAAAGTCAATATGATATCACAGGAAAACATCATCTCACATTTTGCAAAAAGTTAGGAATCAACCCATTGACTTTGCTTAGGTCAATTGAAGCGGCTAATGGGGTTCCTAATTAAATACCCCAAATACCAAATACATTGCAGTCGATGGAAAAAGATGAGTTTCACAGGGCTATGGCTAGGATTAGGGTTGAGCCAAGATGTGGACATGAAATGAGAGTTAGGGTCAGAGATAAGAAAAGAGCTATGAACCCATAGAGCACACATTGATAGCTATACTGGAACTGTTTAGCTAATGACAGTGGTGCAGCTCTAGTTCAGTATGCTTTATTCCTTTCTTCTAATAATCACTTAGGCTATTACACACTATGTGTCCATAGGTTAGGTTATAGGATAGGTTCAATTAGAGTAGCTATGGTTTCTGTTTTGTCATGTTAGTGTACAGTTGTAGCGAGTGCGCTGAGAGTCAAGAAGCAAGTACAGGGAGTGTGTGTTTTAATAAATAAACAGAACAATAAAACGCAAAACACAAAAACGCACCGACATGAAACAGAGTCAATAACACCTGGGGGAACAAGGGGAGTGAAATATATCGGGAAGATAATCAAGGAGATGATGGAGTCCAGGTGAGTGTCATGTGGCGCTGGTGCGTTTGACGATGGTGACAGGTGTGCGGGATAATCAGCAGCCTGATGACCTAGAGGCCGGAGAGGGAGTATAGGTGACAGTACCCCTTCCCCGACGCGTGGCTACTGCCGCAGGATGCTGACAAAGGGAACGAACCCGAGGATCAGGAGCGGACCGGTCACCCCTGCTGAAGCGCGGGAACCTGCCACGCAGGTTGAGGTAATCTGCCTTTATGGACGCCGATTATGGCAGATTACATTGTAATTCACGAGGAAACTGTGGCAAACTAACCACCTGTTACGCGAGTGCAGCGTCAAAAGGATGTTGTGGATGCAAGGAGCCATGGTAAATTGCTCGCTAGCATTAAATGTATCCTTAAACGATCAATCTTCACATCACTAGTTAACATGCTTGATGATATTACTAGGTTAACTAGCTTGTCCTGCTTGGCATATAATCAATGCGGTGCCTATTAAATGATCATATACTTCAACTTCGTCAAAAGGGTGATATAACAAAAGCACATTCACAAAAACACAATCTTTGCACAAATTGACCTAAACATCAATGCCTTTCTTAAAATAAATACACAAGTATTTTTTTGAACCTGCATATTTAGTTAAGAAATTCATGTTACAAGGCATTATTAACTAGGGAAATTGTGTCTCTCTTGCGTTCATTGCATGCAGAGTCAGGGTATATGCAACAGTTTGGGCCGCCTGGCTCGTTACCAATTTTACATAATTATGACATAACATTGAAGGTTTTCGCCCGTTCGATAAAATGCGGAGCGGTTCCGTATTTCACTGAAAGAATAAACGTTTGTTTTTCTAAATGATAGTGTAGAACACCATTGACCAAAATGCATTGCTCAATTAACTTTCAAAAGATGGTTCCAAAGTTTGATTTTACATGTTTTCTTCCCCTATGTATGAAGTCACACACGTGTGTGCGCGTGCGTGTGATTTCAAACTAATTAAGCCACATAAAGACACACGAAATCTGTTGAAATACTTTGTGTACATATTTGCACGAATTGAGTGAAATTATTGCCCTTGAGGATAAATGCAGTTTATTGAATTTAGTAAAATTACTACAATAAAAACGATTCCAACCAGTTATGGCGGTAAAATCATACTGTAAAAAAAATTCTGCACAGCTGTAATGGAAACAGGACATTTTCGGTACAATTTTATAAATGCCGAAAATATGTTCGTTTTGACAATGGTGGGATATTTTTTCTTCGGTAAAATTATGCGAGAAATTGCGGTGGAAATGCCTTTATGCACATATGTATATAATAACCATCATATTGAAGTACACATGGAGTCACACGATGATATGGGTGTGGTCCTCCAGTAGGACTCAGGAAACCATACCGTTTATTAGGCTACAGATGAAACGATGGTTTACTTCACAGGGTGGTGAAAGTACAGTGATGAGCTTGGTGCTGTTTTCCAATAAATATCGAGGGTCTTATTCTGGTGACATGATGATCGATGCTTGACTGCCGTTTGACAAATATAATCATGTCATAACCTACGTGCACTTTATCTGCGAGCTGTTGGCTAGAGCGCATGTGTCAAGACCGGAATAGGCAGTAACATTTGTTATTTAACGGAACAGTTTCTATGACAATATGTATGACTTTACTCGCATAAAAACTGGATGGGAACGTGATTTGTGGTCACCATGTAAAAGCTATAAACTAATTTCACAGTGAATTACAAGATTTCACGTGAACTACATTTCTCTTTGCACCAGCATAATTTACTTACATTACTTGGAGTGATAAAAAAATAATTCTCTTCAACCATTTTAGACCAAGGTCAATCGAAAAGTATGTATGTGTCCTTTGCTCTTGCTGCTGCTACAATCCCACTCACGTCTGTAAACTTGTCATCAATTTCTCCAAAGTCTTATTCCACAGACTGTTGTTCGGTAACCCCTGATACCACACCAATGTGTTGTTGTCAAGGATGAAGTTCATTGCAGAGCTCTGTCTTCAATGAAAGTCCCATCACGTTGAAATTATGCGCCGTGCTATATATTTCTCTCTTTACACACAGAGCACGCGGAGTGAAGTTTCCTTTTCACGGAAGCAATAAAGAACGAGTGAATTTTCCTTTTCACGAAAGAGAGAGAGAGAGAGGAAGGAATGAAGGAAGTAGGGAGGGGAGGTTTGGTTAGGCTGGGGATGTGCATGACTATTACAATTACATTATGCAATGCGTAGTAAATGGCTGTGGTTCTTTCATGGTAAAAATCAGTCATGCATGGGAGAAATGACATTTTATCTGGTGCCAGGGGAGTTTTCCTGATCTGGTAACCTAACCAGGCAAAACTCTGGACCTTACATGGTATGACGTGGTTAATTTATTGTGAAACTGTTTAATATAGGCTATAATGAGAGCAACGTTTTGCTAATCAGGTCACATGATTTCTTCAAAACTCCTGGAAAATGTCATGGCCTTGGGGAGAATGAAAACCTTGTCAAACTGCATCAACCTTTTACTTGTTCATATTAATTATATTTTAAAGGAGGACTAGGGGGTGCCTATACACAATATGATTGGGCAATAAAACTCAGAGGGCTGAGCTTGCTTCATGCAGATTTACGTCGTGTAGTCCTGCGCTATGCTGCTGCAGGCCTAACAAAACCTTTACTCAGTCTGCGCTATTGTGTATATTGATTAATTGCAGTTACTCATTTTGATAGAAAATGTCTAAGTAGCTTAGTCCAGCGAGGTTTGAATATAAACGAAATGTGATATAATTCACATTTTCTCACATACAAATGGGATATAGGTTTAATGTACAATATTTCCGCTTAATTTACACTTGCCAGAAGGACAGGGCGCATAGTAGGCTTGATCAACTCCGGTCCCCCAGGACCACCAACAGGCGCACCTGATTCTACTTGTCAGGTAATCATCAACCCCTTGATAAGTTTAATCAGGTGTTTTTGTGTAAATTTAGGCTGCTACATTTATGTAAGAGTTTTTGCATGTCTGTCGGGAGTGATTTGTTATCATGCTTGCTAAATAAATACCGGAGGAAAGTGGCAAGCTCGACTTGCGTGTTGTGCCCGGCCCGCGCAACAGGCAAAGAGCCTGCAGCAGCACTCCGATGTGAAAGACATATACATTGTGCGTGAGTTGACGAATCTATATAAATAAAATAGCATTTGTTTTATGGTGATTGAAAAATGCTGTGGCAAATGCCGCCTCGCGAAACGTTTTCTGGCGGCAATGCTCTGTGACATGACATAATTGATTGAGACATGGGCTATTTTTAGTGTCTTACACCATTTAAGTTGAAGTACTTTACCCCACTGCTGAAGCTGTGGCTTCCACAATTTTATTCATTTTAAACCATGATGCAAATCAGCTATTTTGTCAATGTTCCCAACATAACTTAATGCTGTGCAGTACTTAATGCTGGGCGGCAGCGTAGAGTTCAAACCCCCGAGCTGACAAGGTACAAATCTGTCGTTCTGCCCCTGAACAGGCACGTCATTGAAAATAAGAATATGTTCTTAATTGACTTGCCTGTTTAAATAAAGGTTAAAAAAAATTAAAATAAAATTTAAAAAAAATGCTGATTGGTTTATGGTTCTGCACACTATAGTGTCTGTCTAGTTAGAACACTATGTTGAGACCGGTCAAGCCAAATAGTGTTCGCCAGCCAAATAGTGTTGTCGTCATATCAGAGCACACAATGTTTCAATTTGTCACTTTTTGCTTAAAAGGTCTGTTTAGCCTGCCAGAAGTTTGAGACTGTGGCCCTGGAGTTGAAGCTCATCAAAGTTGTTTCACCATGGCACATGATCGGTAAGTGTCCCAATTCAAATTTTGCCCTGATAAGTTGTTTTGTAATGGTTTCTTTATGATTAACTAGATGTGGTGTGATCTTAACAAACTACAGGAACTCAAGTCCTTTTGTTCACCTGACTGAGAATTCCTCACAATCAAATGCCGACCGCATTATCTACCAAGATAATTATCTTCGATCATAATCACAGTCGTGTATATTGCTTCTACACCTGCATTGCTTGCTGTTTGGGGTTTTAGGCTGGGTTTCTGTACAGCACTTTGAGATATCAGCTGATGTACGAAGGGCTATATAAATGAATTTGATTTGATATATTGCTTGCTTTGAGGACAATACAGTGCCACTGACATGGCCCGCTAACAAAACCAGCGGGCTCTCATTCACTGTAGCCAACGTGAGTAAAACATTTAAGCGTGTTAACCCTCAAGGCTGCAGGCCCAGATGGCATCCCCGGCCGTGTCCTCAGAGCATGCGCAGACCAGCTGGTTGGTGTGTTTTAGAGGTCGACCGATAATGATTTTTCAACGCTGACATCGATTATTGGAGCACCAAAAAAAGCCGATACCGATTAATCAGACGATTTTCATTTTATTTGTAATAATGACAATTACAACAACACTGAATGAACACTTATTTTAACTTAATACATCAATAAAAATCTATTTAGCCTCAAATAAATAATGAAACATGTTCGCATATCCAAAGCGACTTACAGTCATGTGTGCATACATTCTACGTATGGGTGGTCCCGGGGATCGAACCCACTACCCTGGCATTACAAGCGCCATGCTCTACCAACTGAGCTACAGAAGGACCACATATAGCGAGAATAGGATAGGGCCTAGAACAGACTCTGCATGCAATGAACGCAAGAGAAGTGACACAATTTCACCTGGTTAATATTGCCTGCTAACCTGGATTTCTTTTAGCTAAATATGCAGGTTTAAAAATATATACTTCTGTATTTACTTTAAGAAAGGCATGGGTGTTTATGGTTAGGTACAGTCGTGCAACGATTGTGCTTCTTTCGCAAATGCGCTTTTGTTAAATCATCCACCTGCGTTGCATCGATTATATGCAACGCAGGACACGCTAGATAAACTAGTAATATCATCAACCATGTGTAGTTAACTAGTGATTATGATTGATTTATCTTATAAAAAAGCGTTTAATGCTAGCTAGCAACTTAACTTGGCTTCGTACTGCATTCGCGTAACAGGCAGTCTCCTCGTGGAGTGCAATGAGAGGCAGGTGGTTATAGCGTTGGACTAGTTAACTGTAAGGTTGCAAGATTGAATCCCCGAGCTGACCAGGTAAAAATCTGTTCTGCCCTTGAACAAGGCAGTTAACCCACCGTTCCTAGGCAGTCATTGAAAATAAGGATGTGTTCTTAACTGACTTGCCTGGTTAAATAAAGGTGTAAAATATTTTAAAAATCTGCCAAATCGGTGTCCAAAAATACTGATTTCCGATTGTTATGAAAACTTGGAAGTCGGCACTAATTAATCGGCAATTCCGCTTAATCGGTCGACCTCTAGTGTGTTTACAGACAATCAATCCTTATCCCAGTCTGCTGTCCCCACATGCTTCAAGAGGGCCACCATTGTTGTTGCTGTTCCCAAGAAAGCTAAAGTAACTGAGCTAAATGACTACGGCCCTGTAGCACTAACTTACGTCATCATGAAGTGCTTTAAGAGACTAGTCAAGGACCATATCACCTCCACCCACTCCAATTTGCTCTCTGCCCCAATAGGTCCACAGATGACGCAATCGCCAGCACACTGCCCTAACCCATCTGGACAAGAGGAATATCTATTTAAGAATGCTGTTTGTCGATTACAGCTCAGCATTTAACACCATAGTACCCTACAAACTCGTCATTAAGCTTGAGACCCTGGGTCTCGAACCCGCCCTGTGCAACTGGGTCCTGGACTTCCTGACGGGCCGCCCCCAGGTGGTGAGGGTACGTAACAACATCTCCACCACGCTGATCCTCAACACTGGGTCCCCACAAGGGTGCGTTCTCAGCCCTCTCCTGTACTCCCTGTTCACCCACGACTGCGTGGCCATGCACGCCTCACAATGTCAACAAAACAAAGGAGATTATCGTAGGCTTCAGGAAACAGCAGAGGGAGAACCCCCCCTATCCACATCGACGGGACAGTAGTGGAGAGGGAAGTACATTTTAAGTTCCTCGGCGTACACATCACGGACAACCTCAGGAGGCTGAAGAAATTTGGCTTGTCGCCAAAAACACTCAAACTTTTACAGATGCACAATCGAGAGGATCCTGTCGGGCTTGTATCACCGCCTGGTATGGCAGCTGCTCCGCCCATAACCGGAAGTCTCTCCAGAGGGTAGTGAGGTCTGCACAACGCATCACCGGGTGCAAACTACCTGACCTCCAGGACACCTACACCACCCGATGTCACAGGAAGGCCATAAAGATCATCAAGGACAACAACCACCCGAGCCACTGCCTGTTCACCCCGCTATCATCCAGAAGGCGAGCTCAGTACAGGTGCATCAAAGCAGGGACCGAGAGACTGAAAAACAGCTTCTTTCTCAAGGCCATCAGACTGTTAAACAGCCATCACTAACATGGAGTAGCTGCTGCCAACATACTGACTCAACTCCAGCTCACTTTAATAATGGGAATTGATGGAAATTGATGTAAAAAAATAATCACTAGCCACTTTAAACAATGCCACTTAATATAATGTTTACATACCCTACATTACTCATCTCATATGTATATACTACACTCGATACCATCTACTGCATCTTGCCTATGCCGTCCTGTACCATCTCTCATTCATATCTTTATGTACATATTCTTTATCCCTTTACACGTGTGTGTGTGTGTGTGTGTGTATATATAAGGTTGTGGAATTGTTAGGTTATATTACTCGTTGGTTATTACTGCATTGTTAGAACTAGACGGACAAGCATTTCGCTACAATCGCATTAACATCTGCTAACCATGTGTATGTGACAAATCAGATTTGATATAAGGTAGGCTATACCTTCCAAAAGTGCTAAAGTACATATCCCATTTATAACACTGCACTAATCATCACATTTTCTCACAGTAAAGTGTAACCTGTGTGTTTGTTTCCGTCTGTCTCCTACCCTGTTCCCTGTAACTCTGCTCCTGTTCTGCATGAGCCAGGGCTTCTGCCCAACACCAGACGTGGATCCACCTGCCTAGTGAAATAGAACATATATTTAAACTGATGTCCAGTTACCAACCACCCTACAACCTGCATTACATCAGCTACTGTTCTCATTATCAGATAAGGAAGTAGTTGTGGACAGGTGCTTTTATACTGATAAGTTCAAACAGGTGCCATTAATACAGGTAACGAGTGGAGGACAGAGGAGCCTCTTAAAAAGAAGTTACAGGTCTGTGAGTGCCAGAAATCTTGCTTGTTTGTAGGTGACCAAATACTTATTTTCCACCATAATTTGCAAATAAATTCATTAAATCCTACAATGTGATTTTCTGGATTTTTCTCTTCTCATTTTGTCTGTCATAGTTGAAGTGTACCTATGATGAAAATGACAGGCCTCATCTTTTTAAGTGGGAGAACTTGCACAATTGGTGGCTGACTAAATACTTTTTTGCCCCACTGTATGTAAAATTGTGCGATTCTATGATTTGTTGTAAAAAAGATTGGTCAAATTGTGAGTATGCATTGCTTACTAGTTGCCTACTAATTGGTTGATTTCATTGGAAACACTTATCTTTCGATCTGTTTTACTACAAAACATAAACGTGCCATTTTGACATATGTTGTTGATGTTGGACTGATGCTGGAAATGATGAATATAAGTTGCATTTTTATAAATGTCTCTTTTAATTGTTACAACCACACACACATGGACATAGTTGCTTCCATTGAATGGTTTTATATCGGTGTGTTTTTGTCAATGGATGTACAACACTTCAGTTAGGAACAGCATGTGAAAATCTGTCAACAAAACAACTCTTTGCTTCTTCTCTTGCCAAGGCAAAAGGTTGAGAAGGACCGCCTTTAAAAAAAACTTACAGCATATTGATGTCTGGCATCATTAAAGTGAATACTTATTTTATCAAATCAATTCTCTGTAATTATTATTACGTGATTAAACTAATAATGTAAATGTAATTAACGAGGAAGTCAGGGCACCAAGGAATATCTTCAGATTACAAAATTATAATTTTCCTAATATAACTCTTCAGATATTTTAATATCAGATCAATTAGTCTTTTAATTATT
Source organism: Oncorhynchus keta (assembly GCF_023373465.1). Lineage (NCBI taxonomy): Eukaryota > Metazoa > Chordata > Actinopteri > Salmoniformes > Salmonidae > Oncorhynchus > Oncorhynchus keta. Next base: position 40,660,637 of record NC_068432.1, read on the forward strand.
CTTCACCTCACGTTAGTCTCATTCCAAACGTCATAAAATGTTGGTTATCTGCACGAACCCAGCCTTCACTAAGAATCATCCATACATCAATTATCTTAAGCATTTATTTACTAACTAAATAATCACAGAAATGCATAAACAAACACAGATCTGGTTACAAGGAAATGATAGGAGAGGTTCCCTAGTGGGCTAAGCTGATATGACGGTTTGGTGGACAAAGGGAAGTGGGTGTGGACTGAAGGGCGGGAAAGACAAAGTCTCTACACAGTTGATAATCATATTAATTGAAATGCTAATCTATTGCACATGAACGCTCGCTCATTTGGGAATAATTGCAATCAATATATATTTACGCCCAGTGTGTCGTCGTGATATCTGTTGGAATCGTCAGTCCTTCTGTTGGAAAGTTCATCTGAGCGTCTCTGTCTTTTATGGTGAGAATGGATACTTCAGAGTACCATTCAGAAATATTCTTATAGAATAGATGTTTCGGTGGTTGTCGGTCTTCTCATCCCAGGTTGACATCATTTCTAGCTGCAGACAGATTTGCTCTTATTCTGCCGGGATCAATAGTCTCAGAGTTTAACCATTTCCTGCCGTGTAGCCAATGCTCCACATGGTATGGTTAGGAATTCAACAACCATTATAACCTTAGCCTATACTGAGGTTTTTGTGGTCTGAACTCAACCTGTGCCCCCTCCGAGGTACGCGTGGTCTGAAGAGGATTTCTTCAGGAGGAGGTTTTATTCGTAACAGTAGAAAAGGGCTGTCCCATGAGCCAGATCATGTCTGTGCTCACAGGGCCAATGCCTTAGTTAAACTTGAAAGGGAATACAATTCTCTCACATTAACGGTTTAACATCACGTTACACCATTTCACAAATAGTTTCATCTTTATTCATTCATTTTATACAACAATTAGACACAAACCTCATAACAGAGGCACCTGTATTAACAGAGGTCAGGTAATGTGGCTGCATTGTCTTTCATGGGGTCACAAACACGAAGACTGTTTACACATTCTCCAAAACATGGATATTGTTCAGTTCTCAAGTTCTGTGATGTAGAAGAAGTTCCTTTGTTCTACTGTGAAACTCTCTCTCTATATACTTCATAGCCAGGAGGAGAAAGTCTCCTCCAGGAATTTACGACCTGAGATAACAGAACCTGGGTGTAGGAGAGGGGGAAGCCACTAGCTATACCCAAAGAGGGCCACGTCATGACAATATGATGTCATGGTCTACTTCTCTGCCATGTAATCTGAATTCAGATCAGGAATAGCTTGTACCAATCAATAGGTAGAGCTGTTTTAGTAACTACATAAGATGGTGTTTTTTAACTTTATTTTCACAAAATGTTTCCGTTATCATTTCTTACAACCGACAAGAACTTTTGAACATTAGATCGGTAGTTATCTCAATTCCGGCTTCAACTTCGACTCATCTGCCCTGGGATCTTTTTGTAATTCCAGGACAGTGGCGTCAGGGAAATCGAGAGGGGGAGGGGTTTCCCTCTTCACCAATAACAACTGGTGTGCTGACTCGAACGGTGGAAGTGTCGACCCATTATTCAACAGTCTTGGAATACCTGATGGTCAAATGTCAACCCTTCTACCTCCCAAGGGAGTTTTCAGCTGGAATTGTGACTGTTGTATAAATTCTAACTCAGGACGAGAAAAATAACAAGCTAGCGTTTAACAATCTGTACAAACCAGCAGGAAAATGTACATCCAGAGGCTGCTTTTCAAGTTGCCGGCTATTTTAATTCCACATCATTAAGACTCTTGATGCCCGACTTCCATCAAGACATCTTCTTCCCGACTAGGTGCGATAAAGTCCTAGACAGCTGTTATTCTATCCACAAGCAAGCATACAAGGCCGTCCCTCAGCCGTCATTCGGCAAATCAGAACATGACTCCTTACTCCTGCTTCCTGTTTAAAAGCAGAAGCTCAAACAGGAAGTATCTGTGACTCGCTCCATTGAGAAATGGTCACCAGAATAAGAGATTATGCTACAGAACTGCTCTTCTGGCACTGATTGGAACATGTTTTGAGACTCTGCCGATAACACTGTCACCGGCTTCATTAGGAATTGCACCGCAACGTTGTCCCCACAGTGAAGGTTTGCTGCTTTCCCAATCAAAAACCCTGGATTAACACAGAGGTTGGCCCTAAACTAAAGGACAGTGCTACCGCACACAGGGCTATCTCAAACAACCCTGAGGCTACGTTGAGGACAGGAACAAGTACAAGAAGTCCCACTATTACCTCTGCAGAGTCATCAAACGAGCAAAAGGACAATTTAGGAATTATATTACACAGGCTCCGACGTCCGCAGCATGTGGTAGTCCATTATGGATTACAAAGGAAGACCCAAACATGATCTGCCCAATGATGCCTCTACCAGATGAACTCAATGCATTTTATGCGCGCTTCGACAATAATAACATCGTGCCGGGTGTGAGGGCCATCACCAACCCAGACGACTGGGTGATCTCACTCTCCGAGGCCGACGTGAGAAAGGTCTTTAATCAGGTCGCAAGACCGCGGGCCCGACGGTATTCCAGGGCGTGTTCTCAGAGCGCAGGCATATTCAGTAATTTCAACCTCTACTTTCCTAGGCATCCTCGTGTTTTTTTTTATTTAACTAGGCAAGTCAGTTAAGAACAAATTCTTATTTAAAATCACGGCCTACCCCGGACGACTCTGGACCAATTGTTTTCCGCCCTATTGGACTCCCAATCACAGCCAGATGTGATACAGCCTGGATTCGAACCAGGGACTGTAGAGATGCTTCTTGCACTGAGATGCAGTGCCTCAGACCGCTGTGCCACTCGGGAGCAAAGTCATTTTAAAATGACCACCATCATTCCTGTTCCCAAGAACTCTAAGGCTTCATGCCACAATGACTACCGCCCTGTAGCACTCACATCTGTAATAATGAAGTGCTTTGAGAGGCTGGTTATGGCACACATCAACTCCATCATCCCAGACACCCTAGACCCACCCTAGACCCACTCCAATTTACATACCACCCCAGCAGAGGAAACGGGGGTCGATACAGGGTAGCGGTGCATCTGGCACCAACAGGCTCCTGGACAGCTTCTATCCCCAAGCCATAATACTGCTAAATAGCTAACTATTTAGCTAACAAAATGAGTACACAGACTGAGTTGACCCTTATCTTTGCACGGTCTCTATGCACACTCACAGGGCCCTACAAACTCATTAACACTGACACTCCAACACACACAAACAATAATTTCATAATTTGCTCCCACACACATAATATGAACATACATTTATACTAACTCTACACACAGCCACTCACAAACGATCATAATATACGTTGCTGCTACTCTGTTTATAGTATATCCTGATGCCTCGTCACCTTACCCTATACATATCTACCTCTATCACTCCAGTATCCCTGCACATTGTAAATATGTAACTGGAGCTGACTGACATTGTATTTACAGTTGAAGTCAGAAGTTAACATACCCCTTAGCCAAATACATTTAAATTCAGTTTTTCACAATTCCTGACATTTAATCCTAGTAAAAATTCCCTGTCTTAGGTCAGTTAAGATCACCACTTTATTTTAAGAATGTGAAATGTCAGAATAATAGTAGAGAGAACGATTTATTTCAGATTTTATTTATTTCATGACATTCCCAGTGGGTCAGAAGTTTACATACATTTGGTAGCATTGCCTTGAAATGATTTAACTTGGGTCAAACGTTTCGGGTAGCCTTCCACAAGCTGCCCACAATAAGTTGGGTGAATTTTGGCCCATTCCTCCTGACAGAGCTGGTGTAACTGAGTCAGGTTTGTAGGCCTCCTTGCTCACACACGCTTTTTCAGTTCTGCCCACAAATGTTCTATAGAATTCAGGTCAGGGCTTTGTGGTGGCCACTCCAATACCTTGACTTTGTTGTCCTTAAGCCATTTTGCCACAACTTTGGAAGTATGCTTGGGGTCATTGTCCATTTGGAAGAACCATTTGCGAAATAGCTTTAACTTCCTGACTGATGTCTTGAGATGTTGCTTCAATATATCCACATAATTTTCCTCCTTCATGATGCCATCTATTTTGTGAAGTGCACCAGTCCCTCCTGCAGCAATTCACCCCCACAACATGATGCTGCCATCCCCGTGCTTCATGGTTGGGATGGTATTCTTCGGCTTACAAGCCTCCCCCTTTTTTTCTCCAAATATAACTATGGTCATTATGGCCAAACAGTTCTATTTTTTGTTTCGTCAGACCAGAGGACATTTCTCCAAAAAGTACAATCTTTGTCCCCATGTGCAGTTGCAACACATAGTCTGGCATTTTTATGCCGGTTTTGGAGCAGTGGCTTCTTCCTTGCTCAGGTTATGTCGATATTGGACTCGTTTTACTGTGAATATAGATGCTTTTGTACCTGTTTCCTCCAGCATCTTTACAAGGTCCTTTGGTGTTCTGGGATTGATTTGCACTTTTAGCACCAAAGTACGTTCATCTCTAGAAGACAGAACGCGTCTCATTCCAGAGTGGTATGATGGCTGTGTGGTCCCATGGTGTTTATACTTGCATACTATTGTTTGTACAGATGAACGTGGTACCTTCAGGCATTTGGAAATTGCTCCCAAGGATGAACCAGAATTGTGGAGGTCTACAATTTTTTTTCTGAGCTCTTGGCTGATTTATTCAGATTTGTCCATGATGTCAAGCAAAGAGGCACTGAGTTTGAAGGTAGGCCTTGAAATACATCCACAGGTACACTTCCAATTGACTCAAATGATGTCAATTGGCCTATCAGAAGCTTCTCAAGCCATGACATCATTTTCTGGAATTTACCAGAAACAATTCCAGTGGGACAGAAGTTGTTACAATTGTAAGTGAAATAATCTGTCTGTAAACAATTGTTGTAAAAATTACTTCTTTAAAAATGATCTCCTAACTGACTTGTCAAAACTATTGTTTGTTAACAAGAAATTTGTGGAGTGGTTGAAAAACAAGTTTTAATGACTCCAACCTATGTGTATGTAAACTTCCGACTTCAACAGTATATATACCATACACTGAACAAAAATATAAACGTTACTTGTGTTGGTCCCATGTTTCATGAGCTGAAACAAAAGTTCCCAGAAATGTTCCATGCGCTCAAAAAGCTTATTTCTCTCTAATTTGTTTGCATCCCTGTTAGTGAGCATTTCTCCTTTGCCAAGATAATCCACCCACCTGACAGATGTGCGATATCAAAAATCTGATGAAACAGCATAATCGTTACACAGGTAAACCTTGTGCTGGGACATAAATGGCCACTCTAAAATGTGCAGTTTTGTCACACAACACAATGCCAGAGATGTCTCAAGTTTTACGGGAGTGTGCATTTGGCATGCTGACTGCAGGAATGTATACCCGAGCTGTTATCAGAGAATTGAGACCAGCCACCCGGACAGCTGATGAAACTGTGGGTTTGAAAAAAGTGAAGAATTTCTGCACAAACTGTCAGAAATCATCTCAGGGAAGCTCGTCGTCCTCCCTAGGGTCTTCACTTGAATACAGTTTTGCATTGTAACTGACTTCAGTGGGAAAATGCTCACCTTCGATGGCCACTGGCACACTGGAGAAGTGTGCTCTTCACGGATGAATCCCGGTTTCAACTGTACCGGGCAGATGGCAGACAATACACATGGCGTTGTTTGGGCGAGCTGTTTGCTGATGTCAGCGTTGTGAACAGAGTGCGCCATGGTGGCGGTGGATTCATGGTATGGGCAGGCATAAGCTACAGACAACGAACACAATTTCATTTTATTGATGGCAATTTGAATGCACAGAGATACTGTGACGAGATCCTGAGGTCCATTTTCGCAGAGGTGGTACCAAGTCTTTGTTTTACAAGTCACAAGTCAGTCTCAAGTCTTAGCACTCAAGTCCCAAGTCAAGACAGGCAAGTCCTAGTCAAGTCTCAAGTCAAGACCATCAAGTCAAGTCTCAAGTCAAGTCTCAAGTCCTAAACTTTGAGTTTCAATTCTAAACAAGTCATCATGTGCTCTTCACCAAATGTAATACCATTTCAGATTTTTAACAAGAGTGAGAAGGATGAGAAGGATTACTTATCCTATCCTAGGTATTCCTTAAAGAGGTGGGGTTTCAGGTGTCTCCGGAAGGTGGTGATTGACTCCGCTGTCCTGGCGTCGTGAGGGAGTTTGTTCCACCATTGGGGGGCCAGAGCAGCGAACAGTTTTGACTGGGCTGAGCGGGAACTGTACTTCCTCAGTGGTAGGGAGGCGAGCAGGCCAGAGGTGGATGAACGCAGTGCCCTTGTTTGGGTGTAGGGCCTGATCAGAGCCTGGAGGTACTGAGGTGCCGTTCCCCTCACAGCTCCGTAGGCAAGCACCATGGTCTTGTAGCGGATGCGAGCTTCAACTGGAAGCCAGTGGAGGGAGCGGGGTGACGTGAGAGAACTTGGGAAGGTTGAACACCAGACGGGCTGCGGCGTTCTGGATGAGTTGTAGGGGTTTAATGGCACAGGCAGGGAGCCCAGCCAACAGAGAGTTGCAGTAATCCAGACGGGAGATGACAAGTGCCTGGATTAGGACCTGCGCCGCTTCCTGTGTGAGGCAGGGTCGTACTCTGCGGATGTTGTAGAGCATGAACCTACAGGAACGGGCCACTGCCTTGATGTTAGTTGAGAACGACAGGGTGTTGTCCAGGATCACGCCAAGGTTCTTAGCGCTCTGGGAGGAGGACACAATGGAGTTGTCAACCGTGATGGCGAGATCATGGAACGGGCAGTCCTTCCCCGGGAGGAAGAGCAGCTCCGTCTTGCCGAGGTTCAGCTTGAGGTGGTGATCCGTCATCCACACTGATATGTCTGCCAGACATGCAGAGATGCGATTCGCCACCTGGTCATCAGAAGGGGGAAAGGAGAAGATTAATTGTGTGTCGTCTGCATAGCAATGATAGGAGAGACCATGTGAGGTTATGACAGAGCCAAGTGACTTGGTGTATAGCGAGAATAGGAGAGGGCCTAGAACAGAGCCCTGGGGGACACCAGTGGTGAGAGCGCGTGGTGAGGAGACAGATTCTCGCCACGCCACCTGGTAGGAGCGACCTGTCAGGTAGGACGCAATCCAAGCGTGGGCCGCGCCGGAGATGCCCAACTCTGAGAGGGTGGAGAGGAGGATCTGATGGTTCACAGTATCGAAGGCAGCCGATAGGTCTAGAAGGATGAGAGCAGAGGAGAGAGAGTTAGCTTTAGCAGTGCGGAGCGCCTCCGTGATGCAGAGAAGAGCAGTCTCAGTTGAATGACTAGTCTTGAAACCTGACTGATTTGGATCAAGAAGGTCATTCTGAGAGAGATAGCGGTAGAGCTGGCCAAGGACGGCACGTTCAAGAGTTTTGGAGAGAAAAGAAAGAAGGGATACTGGTCTGTAGTTGTTGACATCGGAGGGATCGAGTGTAGGTTTTTTCAGAAGGGGTGCAACTCTCGCTCTCTTGAGGACGGAAGGGACGTAGCCAGCGGTCAGGGATGAGTTGATGAGCGAGGTGAGGTAAGGGAGAAGGTCTCCGGAAATGGTCTGGAGAAGAGAGGAGGGGATAGGGTCAAGCGGGCAGGTTGTTGGGCGGCCGGCCGTCACAAGACGCGAGATTTCATCTGGAGAGAGAGGGGAGAAAGAGGTCAGAGCACAGGGTAGGGCAGTGTGAGCAGAACCAGCGGTGTCGTTTGACTTAGCAAACGAGGATCGGATGTCGTCGACCTTCTTTTCAAAATGGTTGACGAAGTCATCTGCAGAGAGGGAGGAGGGGGAGGGGAGGAGGATTCAGGAGGGAGGAGAAGGTGGCAAAGAGCTTCCTAGGGTTAGAGGCAGATGCTTGGAATTTAGAGTGGTAGAAACTGGCTTTAGCAGCAGAGACAGAGGAGGAAAATGTAGAGAGGAGGGAGTGAAAGGATGCCAGGTCCGCAGGGAGGCGAGTTTTCCTCCATTTCTGCTCGGCTGCCCGGAGCCCTGTTCTGTGAGCTCGCAATGAGTCGTCGAGCCACGGAGCGGGAGGGAGGACCGAGCCGGCCTGGAGGATAGGGGACATAGAGAGTCAAAGGATGCAGAAAGGGAGGAGAGGAGGGTTGAGGAGGCAGAATCAGGAGATAGGTTGGAGAAGGTTTGAGCAGAGGGAAGAGATGATAGGATGGAAGAGGAGAGAGTAGCGGGGGAGAGAGAGCGAAGGTTGGGACGGCGCGATACCATCCGAGTAGGGGCAGTGTGGGAAGTGTTGGATGAGAGCGAGAGGGAAAAGGATACAAGGTAGTGGTCGGAGACTTGGAGGGGAGTTGCAATGGGGTTAGTGGAAGAACAGCATCTAGTAAAGATGAGGTCGAGCGTATTGCCTGCCTTGTGAGTAGGGGGAGAGGGTGAGGTCAAAAGAGGAGAGGAGTGGAAAGGAGGCAGAGAGGAATGAGTCAAAGGTAGACGTGGGGAGGTTAAAGTCGCCCAGAACTGTGAGAGGTGAGCCGTCCTCAGGAAAGGAGCTTATCAAGGCATCAAGCTCATTGATGAACTCTCCGAGGGAACCTGGCGGGCGATAAATGATAAGGATGTTAAGCTTGAAAGGGCTGGTAACTGTGACAGCATGGAATTCAAAGGAGGCGATAGACAGATGGGTAAGGGGAGAAAGAGAGAATGACCACTTGGGAGAGATGAGGATCCCGGTGCCACCACCCCGCTGACCAGAAGCTCTCGGGGTGTGCGAGAACACGTGGGCGGACGAGGAGAGAGCAGTAGGAGTAGCAGTGTTATCTGTGGTGATCCATGTTTCCGTCAGTGCCAAGAAGTCGAGGGACTGGAGGGAGGCATAGGCTGAGATGAACTCTGCCTTGTTGGCCGCAGATCGGCAGTTCCAGAGGCTACCGGAGACCTGGAACTCCACGTGGGTCGTGCGCGCTGGGACCACCAGATTAGGGTGGCCGCGGCCACGCGGTGTGGAGCGTTTGTATGGTCTGTGCAGAGAGGAGAGAACAGGGATAGACAGACACATAGTTGACAGGCTACAGAAGAGGCTACGCTAATGCAAGGAGATTGGAATGACAAGTGGACTACACGTCTCGAATGGGTAGCCATGAGAAAGTGATCGACTATCGAGGAGCGCAATCGGGCGATGTAGGCTTGTACACACACACACTCTCTCTCCTTTGTGTGGTTACAGTAGGTTAACGTATGCCAATGGTTTTAGGAACAGCAGTAACATCAGGCAGGATTTAGGCTACCAATTGCCTAGCCAGTTGTAGCTCAATCTTGGGTGCAATGATCGTGTTCCCGCACTGACTGACTGTGTGGAGGCTCATTGATTTAACGTTATGTTAGCCTACATGATACACTAGTAAAGTAATAAAATATATAGCCGTCGGCTATATCAGCCACTACTTAACGTTCTCTGTGCAGCTTCAAATGTCGAACAAAGTTGGAAGTTGTTGTTCCTCCGTCTGTCATTTTCTTCCCGCATGTTTTGTAAGTTGCAATCTGTTTTTTTGTTGATACAGTCGTCTTTAGTGGTGTGGTCCTTCTGTGGCTCAGTTGGTAGAGCATGGCGCTTGTAACGCCAGGGTAGTGGGTTCGATTCCCGGGACCACCCATACGTAGAATGTATGCACACATGACTGTAAGTCGCTTTGGATAAAAGCGTCAGCTAAATGGCATATATTATTATTATTATTATTATTATTTATATCCGGAAATAATAATTTGGGGTACCATCTTTCCAAGGGCTCCATCTGAATTCACCTGCCGATGTTCCTCTGCACTGCCATGCACAACTTTTTCTCAGCTGGCACAATTTGATTGGCTGCTGTCCGATTCAAACTGTAATCTATTAAATGAAGAGTTGATGCACTGCACACTTTTTTAATAGCATCATTTTTAATATTTGGGCTTGGGGAGGGTATCAAGTCAGGTCGAGTCATAAGGTTCAAGTCACGAGTCATTGGTGTTAAAGTCAAAGTCGAGTTGCAAGTCATCATATTTGTGACTCGAGTCTGACTCTAGTCCAGTTGCGACTCGAGTCCACACCTCTGCATTTTCGGGCCAACACCTCATGTTTCAGCGTGATAATGCACAGTATGTCACAAGGATCTGTACACAATTTCTAGAAGCTGAACATGTCCGAGTTGGCTCATTCATTGTCTCATTCATCCCCCTCCTCTCCCCTGTAACTATTCCCCAGGTCGATGCTGTAAATGAGAATGTGTTCTCAGTCAACTTCCCTGGTAAAATAACGGATAAATAAATAAAGTTATTCCATGGCCTACATAATCACCAGACATGTCACCCATTGAGTATGTTGGGGATGCTCTGGGTCGACGTGTACAACAGCATCTTCCAGTTCCCACCAATATCCAGCAACTTCGTATAGCCATTGAAGATGAGTGTGACAGCACTTCACAGGCCACAGCCTGAATACTTCGGAAAGTATTCAGACCCCTTTCCTTTTACCACATTGTGTTACGTTACAGCCTTATCCTAAAATTAATTAAATAATACATGTTCCTCATCAATCTACATATAATACTAGATAATAACAAAGCGAAAATAGGTTTTTAGATTTTTTTTTTGCAAATGTATTAAAAAGCAGAAATACATGTATTTACATAAGTATTCAGACCCTTTGCTATGAAACTCGAAATTGAGCTCAAGTGCAAGTCAGGATCGAGGGAAAGATGAACGGACCAAAGTACAGAGAGATCCATGATGAAAACCTTCTCCAGAGCGCTCAGGACCTCAGACTGGGGTGAAGGTTCACCTTCCAACAGGACAACGACCCTAAGCACACAGCCAAAATAATGGAGTAGTGGCTTCGGGACAAGTCTTTGAATGTCCTTGAGTGGTCCAGCCAGAGTGCGGACTTGAACCCAATCGAACATCTCTGGAGAGACCTGAAAATAGTTTTGCAGCGACGCTCCCCATCAAACCTGACAGAGCTTGAGAGGATCTGCAGAGAAGAACGGGAGACACTCCCCAAATACAGGTGTGCCAAGCTTGTCGTGTCATACCCAAGAAGACTGGAGGCTGTAATCACTGCCAAAGGTGCTTCAACAAAGTACTGAGTGCAGGGTCTGAATACTTATGTAAGTGTGATATTTCATTTTTATAAATTAGCAGTTTTTGCTTTGTCATTCAGAAGAAATAACTGTTACTGTTTGGCTCTGTAATTTCTCTTTAAATGTCAAGCGATGTCTCGTTAAAACCTCTATAACGAAGTAGTTGAAGCAATAACGAAAATTTGAATAGGAATTTCTGTTAACTTCCTGAAATGGAATTGACCCTGATGTTTACTGTATCTGGAAATGGCAGAGTTGCCTTATTTAAATGTCTGTCATTTAGGAAACACTCTTATTCATAAGCAATTACAGTTAAGTGCCTTGCTCAAGAACACTATCTGCAGATTTTTCACCTAGTCGGCTTAGGGATTCGAACCAGTGACCTTTCGGTTATTAACAGCTTGGCTACCAGCCTTGCCGGGCATTTGCATTCATTGGTCCAGGTTGACATTTTATTAATATTTTATGTTTGAATGAATTTTTTTTTCTCCACCAGCTGATGTGTTTCAGAAAAATAAAGTATTACCATACCCATCCACTGGTATTCTCTATAACACCAGCGGATGTGTTTCAGAAAAATAAAGTATTACCATACCCATCCACTGGTATTCTCTATAACACCAGCTGATGTGTTTCAGAAAAATAAAGTATTACCATACCCATCCACTGGTATTCTCTATAACACCAGCTGATGTGTTTCAGAAAAATAAAGTATTACCATACCCATCCACTGGTATTCTCTATAACACCAGCGGATGTGTTTCAGAAAAATAAAGTATTACCATACCCATCCACTGGTATTCTCTATAACACCAGCGGATGTGTTTCAGAAAAATAAAGTATTACCATACCCATCCACTGGTATTCTCTATAACACCAGCGGATGTGTTTCAGAAAAATAAAGTATTACCATACCCATCCACTGGTATTCTCTATAACACCAGCGGATGTGTTTCAGAAAAATAAAGTATTACCATACCCATCCACTGGTATTCTCTATAACACCAGCTGATGTGTTTCAGAAAAATAAAGTATTACCATACCCATCCACTGGTATTCTCTATAACACCAGCGGATGTGTTTCAGAAAAATAAAGTATTACCATACCCATCCACTGGTATTCTCTATAACACCAGCGGATGTGTTTCAGAAAAATAAAGTATTACCATACCCATCCACTGGTATTCTCTATAACACCAGCTGATGTGTTTCAGAAAAATAAAGTATTACCATACCCATCCACTGGTATTCTCTATAACACCAGCGGATGAGTATTGGTATAAAGGATAATAAGTTGGGGACAGATTGCAATTTACTGGGGGTGGTCCAAAATAGGGGAGGGTTTTCAAACATTGTTTTTGCTTTGGGGAGGGTTGTGTGGTTTTTAATTGGGCACAGAGGAGGATAGTGCATTTTCCCCCTGGTTTACATTCGCTCTTTTGCAGATGTTATTATATAATTTCTTCCTCCTCACAAAGTTTCCTCATCTGCTTGTATGGACCTCTCTTATATCAAGGTGTTTTGGTACTTCCCTTATGCACTATGCTTTTCCATGTGCCAGCTTTTACTATACCACAGGTCAGTATAGTCTACCAGACTAACAGTCTATCCTGCCCTCTATCCACCATTCATAGTGACAAAAGTGTTACAAAAGGGTTCTTCGGCTGTCCCCATAGGATAACCCTTTTTTGGTTCCAGGTAGAACTTTTGGGTTCCATGGAGAACCCTCTGTGTAAAATGTTCTACATGGAACTCAAACGGATTTTACCTGGAAACAAAAGGGTTATCCTATGGGGACAGCCAAAGAACCCGTTTGTAACACTTTTTTCTAAGAGTGTAGTCTAGGTAGGATAATTGTATTTTCTCTAAACAAGATCAGTAGGGGAGATTTTTTTGCTGTATGTCTCATGTCTTCACTGTTATTTCATGTGCAATGATACACCTGGCCTCTCTGCTGCCGATCAGCTATTCCTGTTTGTACTTGTGGATTCATATAAAAAATCTATGCAGCGTTGAATGATTTTATGTGTGGTATTATTGTTAGTTAGCCTATTGCAGATCTGGAAAACCATCAGTAGAGTTGAAAATGCCATGGAAACCCATAACTTAACTAACTTTTATTTGGTACATCAAATCAAATCTTATTTGTCACATACACATGGTTAGGAGATGTTAATGCGAGTGTAGCGAAATGCTTGTCCTTCTAGTTCCGACAATGCAGTAATAACCAACAAGTAATCTAACTAACAATTCCAAAACTACTGTCTTATACACACAAGTGTAGGGGGATAAAGAATATGTACATAAAGATATATGAATGAGTGATGGTACAGAGCGGCATAGGCAAGATACAGTAGATGGTATCGAGTACAGTATATACACATGAGATGAGTATGTAAACAAAGTGGCATAGTTAAAGTGGCTAGTGATACATGTATTACATAAAGATGCAGTAGATGATATAGAGTACAGTATATACGTATACATATGAGATGAATAATGTAGGGTATGTAAACATTATATGAGGTAGCATTGTTTAAAGTGGCTAGTGATATATTTTACATCATTTCCCATCAATTCCCATTATTAAAGTGGCTGGAGTTGAGTCAGTGTGTTAGCAGCAGCCACTCAATGTTAGTGGTGGCTGTTTAACAGTCTGATGGCCTTGAGATATAAGCTGTTTTTCAATCTCTCGGTCCCAGCTTTGATGCACCTGTACTGACCTCACCTTCTGGATGATAGCGGGGTGAACAGGCAGTGGCTCGGGTGGTTGTTGTCCTTGATGATCTTTATGGCCTTCCTGTAACATCGGGTGGTGTAGGTGTCCTGGAGGGCAGGTAGTTTGCCCCCGGTGATGCGTTGTGCAGACCTCACGACCCTCTGGAGAGCCTTACGGTTGTGGGCGGAGCAGTTGCCGTACCAGGCGGTGATACAGCCTGCCAGGATGCTCTCGATTGTGCATCTGTAGAAGTTTGTGAGTGCTTTTGGTGACAAGCCAAATTTCTTCAGCCTCCTGAGGTTGAAGAGGCGCTGCTGCGCCTTCTTCACGATGCTGTCTGTGTGGGTGGACCAATTCAGTTTGTCTGTTATGTGTATGCCGAGGAACTTAAAACTTACTACCCTCTCCACTACTGTTCCATCAATGTGGATAGGGGGGTGTTCCCTCTGCTGTTTCCTGAAGTCCACAATCATCTCCTTAGTTTTGTTGACGTTGAGTGTGAGGTTATTTTCCTGACACCACACTCCGAGGGCCCTTATATACATGGGAATATAAACACAAAAGTTATTTGTATGTGTACTACGTCATCACGCACAGCCTTTTATCTGCAACAAGTCAATTTAATGAAAACACATCTCTGGTGGGAGAATGCGGATAATGTTTTTATGCGGATTTTAGAATATTTGCATGAAAATCTGTCGACAATTGGATGGATATCTAGCTACTGACATGCTTCTCTAAAAACATGTTTTTCAAGCTTTAAAGGTTGGACTAAATTTGTTTTCATGCGAACTGTCCAGTTTCTGAGAGAGCCTGATTTCTCTACTGAGAGGCAGAGTTGAAGTGACCCTGTCTATCTGAATGTTGTGGAACAAACACAATGGACGAGTGTGCGGGAGCTTCTTTTTCCTTCTGTATTCACCACCTGGACTGTGTACACAACAGGGTGAACCCATGCTGAGCCACGAGATTGATATGCAAATATGATCTCTGCCCTCTGTATTTACAGTATGTGCTGCAGTATCTGGACTAATGTAAACATACATACAGAGGCTCTTTTGTTTTGCCAGCACATGTGTAGGCTATAACCTGTTTATGGGAAGGACACAGCCCCTGTTTGTACTGCATGTGAGGATGCTCCAGGTACAGAAGAAGATATGATTCTGTAACTTCTTCATCTTAGTGTGAAGCAGTGGAGGCTCCTCATAGGAGGAAGGAGAGGACCATCATCCTCAGTGAATTTCAGAAAAATAAAATAGTGGAACATTAAAAAAGTTTTCAATAAAACTGCTAAATATATTCACATGACCAAATTATTGATTCAAATATACTGATTTGCAATATAGGTCTTCATTAGCCTCAACAGCATTCTCTGGGGTAGCACCATGGTGTAGCCAGAGTACAGTTAGTTTCTGCCTCCTCTGGGTACATTGATGTCAATACAAAACCTAGGAAGCCCATGGTTCTCCTTCCATAGACTTACACAGTAATTATGACAACTTCCGGAGGACATCCTCCAACTTATCAGAGCTCTTGCAGGATGAACTGACATGTTGTCCACCCAATCAAAAGATTAGATAATTAATCTAGAACTGAAAGCATATGCTAAAGTTAGCAAGCACTGCAGTGCATAACATTTGCCGAGTAGTTGAGTCAAAGAGAGAGCGAAAGAAAATAGTTGAACAGTTTTGAACAAATTAATTTAATCAAACATGAAGGAGAAGCAATCGAGATGGAGACAGAGAGCTAGCTATATTTCGTTGTATCTTTTTCACTTACTTAGCTAACGAATACAGCTACGTAGTTTAGTCTACTGAAACACCTGGCTCAGAGATGGATGTTACGTTAGCTAGCTGGCTATGGCTATCCAACACTGGAACTCTTCCATGTCAACATAAGCTTTTGATTTAATTAATTTATTGCCAACGGGGCCCGTCGTTTTAACTGCTAAACTGCTTTCTGTACACTGTACTGCATGATTGTAGCGGTTTTACTCATTCGTTAGTTCTAGTAGCTGTTTTGACTAGGGCATTTGCTAATATGGTGACAATGATGTAGGCTGTTTTAGCAGGTATGGAAGGTTTTACTTGGAAAGCTTTTGTCGCCTGGTCACAGACAACTGTTGGGTTGTGCACTAAAGTTTACAAGTGAAGGGAAAAGGTGCAAGGGGAAGAGTGTAAATGTGAGAAGGAATGCAACGAGC
This sequence comes from Oncorhynchus keta, assembly GCF_023373465.1. Taxonomy (NCBI): domain Eukaryota; kingdom Metazoa; phylum Chordata; class Actinopteri; order Salmoniformes; family Salmonidae; genus Oncorhynchus; species Oncorhynchus keta. Next base: position 40,676,636 of record NC_068432.1, read on the forward strand.
AAAATTATCATGCTGTTTGTATGTGGCTGCTGTGAAAGTTAACTGTTTGCAGGTGATAAGGGGTGTGTTCATTCCGCCGATTCTGTTGAAAACATTTCTTAAACACAAGCAAACGGAACAAAACAGGGAGAAACATATCTGTATTTGTCCAATGGAAACCCTTGTTTGCAAATTTTTGGACTAATGATTACACGCTAGCAGGGGTGTGTATTCATGGATTACTCAAAAAATGGACAAAACAAAAAACATAGCAAATAACGTAGCATTCATCTCTCTGTTTCATTATTTTCCTTCAATTTGCAAGAGGCTGAATATAACTCACTGGAGAAAACATCCAAGCGAGCGAAACAGCACCCCTCTGTCTCTGTATGTGTAGGCCATCTATCTGATGCTGTCTGGTCCAAAAGAGTATGACATAGTTGCCGCCCTGTAGCATTGAATGCAAGTGAAGCCAGCGAGTATTTGGCCTCCCTTAATTTAAAAAAAAGTATAGAACAATAGCCAATCAGCATTGAGCTAAACTGAGTGAGGTCAAGTGTGAATGGTCCTGGCACACCAAAAACAAAGTGTAAAGGGAAGCCAGGTTGGATTTGGCATCACATCACATCAAGTGCATATGTAATTGGCAGAAACAACTTGAATTGTTGCATCTGGTTGTGTTGTTGTCCTCCGGTGGCTAGCTAGCTAAAATTGGCCCCCTCCCTAAATTAGCCATGGATGGAGATAGGGATTTGGACTTGTGGTTTTACTTTTATTCTCCATACTGGCCAATGGTTACCTGTATAACTGAGATTCTGATCAAACTATTAATTAAATGTGTCCCTGACCTGAGAGGATGGAAGTTCAATATGTAGCTAGATGTAGAAGGCTAAAGTAAACTAGCTAACGTTGCCCATGAAAGGAAGTTAGACTAACGAGTAAGCATTTTAGCCAGGTAGCCTTGGAGAACAAAAAATAAAAGTGTGCATTGTATGACAGAGCGATTGACAGTTTCCTTGACATGAAAGAGAGGTGGATGGCACTCTACAAATGGGGTGAGTCAACGCACACACACACACACAAATCAGAACCATGGACAGCCACATCATATTTAGCTTACGTTGATTGGACTAAATTGTTTTAGGTATATTTCAGTTGTCACTGTATTAGACTACGCATGGGTGATTTGATGATTATGAAGTTGAAATGGTGCTGAAATAGTGGAGGCAACTTCTGTTTTCTTTGCGACTTGCGATAACTCTCTGTGGTTCTAAATCAATAGTTGGCCGGTGTAGGCCGTCATTGTAAATAAGAATTTGTTCTTAACTAACTTGCCTAGTTACATTTTAAACATTTCAAATGTGTCATTGTCTGTCACCTTAATTACTCACAGAGAAAAGTTTAACAACCTCATGGCTATAGGGAAAATTTGAGTATCATGTAGTGGCCTAAACCTATCGATGTTACATTGAGCTGGGTGAATGGAATATGAATGACAGTCATCCAATATGCTGTAATATAAATAAGGCGAGTCATGAGCTGCCCGAACCCGCCCGCCCGACTAGCATCACCATCCTGGACGGTTCCGACCTAGAATATGTGGACACTATAAATAGCTAGGTGTCTGGCTAGACTGTAAACTCTCCTTCCAGACTAATATTAAACGTCTCCAATCCAAAATCAAATCTAGAATCGGCTTTCTATTTCGCAACAAAGCCTCCTTCCCTCACGCCGCCAAACTTACCCTCGTAAAACTGACTATCCTACCGATCCTCGACTTTGGCGATGTCATCTACAAAATAGCTTCCAACACTACTCAGCAAACTGGATGCAGTCTATCACAGTGCCATCCGTTTTGTTACCAAATCCCCTTATACCACTCACCACTGCAACCTGTATGTCTATGCTAGGTAAAGCTCCGCCTTATCTCAGTTCACTGGTCACGATAACAACACCCACCCGTAGCACACGTTCCAGCAGGTACAGTGGGGCAAAAAAAGTATTTAGTCAGCCACCAATTGTGCAAGTTCTCCCACTTAAAAATATGAGAGAGGCCTGTAATTTTCATCATAGGTACACTTCAACTATGACAGACAAAATGAGAAAAAAAAACCAGAAAATCACATTGTAGGATTTTGAATTAATTTATTTGCATATTATGGTGGAAAATAAGTATTTGGTCACCTACAAACAAGCAAGATTTCTGGCTCTCACAGACCTGTAACTTCTTTTTAAGAGGCTCCTCTGTCCTCCACTTGTTACCTGTATTAATGGCACCTGTTTGAAATTGTTATCAGTATAAAAGCACCTGTCCACAACCTCAATAGATAGAGAACCTTTGTGTATCTATATAGCTTTATTTGGACATTAATTCGATAACAGGGTTTAGTCCATATGCGCTGGACACCTTTGTGTGACACTAACACAGATAAAATGATGTTGTTTACTTCCTTATAGTCTTATAATTAATAGTCATTCACTTTAGCACTATTAAATATGGAACAGGGTTCTCGAACATTGGGTGTGTCATTTGGAAATCCTCAAAGGTCCATACAGCATTTACCCCAGCGTTTTCCCCGTCTCAGACTTTTCTGTTCCCATCTATGCGGGCCGGCACCCGTGTTTCACTGGGTCATGGACTCAGTAGACCTGCTCTCACTTGGAGCCAAAGCCAGGCCACTGGTACTTTTCAGTAGTCACTTACATAACGGCCAACTGTAAACTTTAACACCTTCTCACAAAGCAACTGTTTTGCTTATACAGAGGATGTTGATTCTGGTCTTCACAAGTCCTCACTACTAGGGAAACACAATTCACCTAGTATAACATAAGGGTGTATGCACTTATACAATTTGACCCTGAACTCAATGTGAACTGTTATCAGTGACACACCTCTACAAATACTAACTTATCAGTCTTTATATAGCAATGTTGTTTCCCTAAACTGCTTTGTCATTACTCACAATTGCATCACACCCTATTGTTGAAGCAAGAATTCCTTCTACCCTTCCCTCACAAAATAAAATCCCACTGGGCACAGAAGTCAATTCAATGTATATTCCACATTGGTTCTGACTTGGAAACAACATTGTTTCAACCAGTGTGTGCACAGTGGGATGGTAATCTCTATCTTTGAAAAGAAAGTGAATGACACTGTAGCTGCAAATGTAGACATAAATACTAAAGAAAGAAATCATTAGATAGGAAATTTGACTGAAAAATAGAGAGATCCAGACCAACACAACCCTATAGAATGAACTCAAGGTAATTGAAATGTGCAGTGACCAGTGAGAGCATGTCAAATACACTTCCATGGTCGACCTTTACAAACTGGAAATTTTTGATTTACAGTGATGATGTAAATCATTCTGCCCAGGTATTTAAAAAGTTTCAGGTGTTTTTTTTTACCTGTCACTGGACAGAACTGGACTTATTGTGTTCATCTGCTGGTGATGAGCATGTTCCCAGTGTCTTGTGTCAGGGGCTCAGTGCTACTGCACTAAGGCTGCGTTTACACAGGAAGCTCAATTCTGATCTTTTGCCCAATTATTGGCAAAAGATCTGATCTGAATAGTCAAAAGACCAATCATTGGGCAAAAGATAAGAATTTGGCAGCCTGTGCTGCTACAACATAATTTATGTAGTTAGAAGTGCATTAGGTCGAGGAAATATGATTGACATTACACAAGCTTTATGTTATGCATGGTACGACATGCTGGCTTGATAAAACACTTCAGGCTGTAAGTGAATGGATAAACACTGCAGCAAAGAGAATATATTTTCCTCAAGTTCCTCTGCGTGCACATCACTGATGACCTAAAATGGTCTCTTCACACAGACGGTGTGACAGTGCCTCTTCAACCTCAGGGGGCTGAATAAATTTGTTGTCCCCTTAGGCACTGCCTGTTCACCCTGCTACCATCTAGAAGGTGGAGACAGTACAGGTGCATCAAAGCTGGGAACAAGAGACTGATAGAAGCTGTTTATCTCCAAACAAAGAAAGTTATGTCTATTAGGAAGTAATGAAGTTATCAGAGATCAGATCTCTACCAAAGGGAATGGATACCTTTGTTTCCTGGTTGGAGCGCCACTGGTGTTTTTTCAAGCTGCAATAAATGATGCATCCTCCAGGTGAGGCTGTTTTCATATCATTTTACAATATTAGTCATTCTTTCAGTCTGACTGTGAGCCGCATTCTCCATAACGTGTTTGATAATACAGGTAAATAGTGACCACTAGCGACTGTTCAGGCTACTGCTGTGATTGTGTATTTCTCCCTTTTGTTTTTCACCAGGATCTCTATGGGAAACAACACAGAAAATAGCAACAGGCAATGTAGTCAGAGTTTAACAGATTGTGTAATACATTAATCATGTTTCGTTAGCGGATCAGTAGCAGCAGTTGCCGTGTTCAAAACAACTGGGAACTGGGAAGTCGGAGATTTCTGAGTTTCCAGTTCCCAGACAACTGAGAACTTGAACAAAAAACGAGCTTCGATTGGGAAACGTCGTTTTGAACGGTCATCCAACTCAGATTCGAAGTCGGAAACTCTGGGATCTTTCTAGAGCTCCAACTTTCCAACCTGAAGACCACTGACGTCATGATTTGACCTCGTTTTTTCCAGGGTTCCTAGTTGTCTTGAAAGCATCAAATAGCCTGACCAGTGGCTAGAGGTCGACCTGTTTTTTGGGGTAAATAGTGACCACTAGCGGCTATTCAGGCTATAGCAGCAGGTGCTGTTTTATAGCAGAGCAGCAGTAGCCTCCCACTACATAACAACATTGTTCCAACAATGTTTTACTTGACTTGCTTTAGAATGTTTTTAGTTTAATAAATAGGGTTTCTTCACATTGTGTACATTCATGGGGCGGCAGGTAGCCTAGTGGTTAGTGCTTTGGAATAGGTTCGAAAGGTTGTAAATTCGAACCCCCAAGCTGACAAGGTCAGTCAGGTCTGTCGTTCTGCCCCTGAACAAGGCAGTTAACCCACTGTTCCGAGGCCGTCATTGAAATAAGAACTTGTTCTTAACTGACTTACCTAGTTAAATAAAGTTTTTTTTAAAGTATATATGTGAATAGGCTACAAATGAGCATTTCTAAAGGGAGTACACAGAAATCTAAACTGTGAACGAACAGTGTGGTTTATACTGTTGACACCACCTGTTCGTTAGTGTGGTGCACGTTTCAATTGGTGATGTTACTCGCTCTGAGACCTTAAAGTAGTTGCTTCCCTTGCTCTGCAAGGGCCGTTGCTTTTGTGGAGCGATGGGTAACGATGCTTCGAGGGTGGTTGTCTATGTGTGCAGAGGGTCCCTGGTTCGGGGCGAGGAGAGTAACGGAAGTTAAACTGCACAACACATTGTTTGAATAATATCTGATATTAAGAGCAAATAGACGTGGGGTGGTGTAACATAAAGACAGACTCATTAAGTATTATTTTCAAAACTTCTCACCTCCGGGCCTTGCTGTCTTTGTCACTGTCACAGGCTCTGACAGAAAACATGGAAAGGATTAATACCATACAACAATATGAGTTGGTAAATCCTTTGGTGGATGCTTTGCTCAACATAAGAAATGGTTGTTCAAAGTTGAGATTAGACTTTAAAAAACGTAACATAAATATATATATATGACTACTTTTCAAAAGTTTGGGATCACTTAGAAATGTCCTTGTTTTCCATGAAAACATACATGAAATAAGTTAAAATAGGAAATATAATCAAGACGTTGACAAGGTTATAAATAATGTTTTTTTTTAATGGAATAATTGTGTCCTTTCGTCAAAGAATCCTCCATTTACAGCAATTATAGCCTTACAGACCTTTGGCATTCTAGTTATCAATTTGTTGAGGTAATCTGAAGAGATTTCACCCCATGCTTCCTGAAGCACCTCCCACAAGTTGGATTGGCTTGATGGGCACTTTACGTACCATACGGTCAAGTGGCTCCCACAACAGCGCAATAGGGTTGACATCTGGTGGCTGTGCTGCCACTCCATTATAGACAGAATACCAGCTGACTGCTTCTTACCTAAATAGTTAAAGCATAGTTTGGAGCTGTGCTTTGGGTCATTGTCCTGTTGTAGGAGGAAATTGGCTCCAATTAAGCGTCGTCCACAGTGCGTCATGGCGTTGCAAAGTGGAGTGATAGGGGTCTTGAAGAAGGAAGACTTTTACCCTGTACAAATCTTCCACTTTACCACCACCAAAGCACCCCCAGACCACCATGCTTGACAGATGGCGTCAAGCACTCCTCCAGCATATTTTTTTTTCTGAGTCTCATAAATGTTCTTCTTTGATCCGAACATCTCAAACTTAGATTAGTCTGTCCATAACACCTTTTTCCAATCTTCCTCTGTCCAGTGTCTGTGTTCTTTTGCCCATATTTATTTTTATTGGCTAGTCTGAGATGGCTTTTTTTAACTCTGCCTAGAAGGCCAGCATCCCGAAGTCGCCTCTTCACTGTTGACAATGAGACTGGTGTTTTGCGGGTACTATTTAGTGAAGCTGCCAGTTGAGGACTTGTGAGGCGTCTGTTTCTCAAACTAGACACTGTAATGTACTTGTCCTCTTGCTCAGTTGTGCACCGGGGTCTCCCACTTTTCTTTCTATTTTGATTAGAGCCAGTTCGCTCTCTTCTGTGAAGGGAGTAGTACACAGCGTTGTATGAGATCTTCAGTTTCTTGGCAATTTCTCGTCTTCATTTCTCAAAACAAGAATAGACTGACGAGTTTCAGAAGAAAGTTATTTGTTTCTGGCCATTTTGAGCCTGTAATCAATCCCACAAATGCTGATGCTCCAGATACTCAACTAGTGTTATTGCAGTTTTATTGCTTCTTTAATCAGAACAACCATTTTCAGCTGTGCCAACATAATTGCAAAAGGGTTTTCTAATGATCAATTAGCCTTTTAAAATGATAAACTTGGATTAGCTAACCCAACGTGCCATTAGAGCACAGGATTGATGGTTGCTGATAATGGGCCTCTGTACACCTATGTAGATTTTTCCTAAAAAATCTTCCATTTCCAGCTACAATTATCAATTATAACATTAACGATGTCTACACTGTATTTGTGATCAATTTGATGTTATTTTAAATGGACAAAAAATGTCATTTTCTTTCTAAGTGACCTCAAACTTTTGAACGGTGGTGTATATGGTCCCAGTCACAACCCAGTTTTGGAACCCTTGGGGGCTTATTTATAGTGTATGTATTGGGCAAAATTACTACTGTAGTCTATTCCAACTGAAAGTGGTAACATAAGGTTATTAGCTAGAATTTATAGACTCTCACCAAGTAATAGGTTAATTGACTCTTAGTTTGTTCCTTGTCAATTATGATTGATAAGAATTCTTTACAGTAGGCCTCCCAACTGTACATTTTAGTCATTTAGCAGACTATCTTATCCAGAGCGATTTACAGGAGCAAGTAGGGTTACGTTTCTTGCTCATAGACACATCGACAGATTTTTTACCTATAGTCAGCTCAGGAATTCGAACCAGCGACCTTTCGGTTACTGGCCCACCGCCCTTAACCACTAGGCTACCTGAACAAATGCCGCCATACAATTTACTCATAAATTCGAGGGGACTGTAGCCTATTGAAGAGTTAATGAATAGCTATTAATGTGTTTTCTTACCCCAAAAAACACAAGAAGTCATAGGAGTAGGAAGGAGAGAGGGGCAAATATGGAGCGCAGTGAAGCTGTAAGATTTGTGAGTGTGTGATGTGATGGACGTTGGGGCTTGCATGTATGTATGTCAGGAGCAGAGCTGTGTAATTTAACCACTTCTATCTCGTTCTAAAACACACCGTATTTTACACACACACACACGTCATAGCCCTATGGTAGACCAGACCCGTACAGAGAGAGCCAGAGCGGAAACCCCTCCCGAATCCCAGCTCCGGCAGCCGAGCAAAAGAAAAGAGGAATACCAAGAAATCAGGAGACAAGGGGAAATAACAGGAGAAAAGAAACTATCATAATAAAGTGAGTGCAGTCTGTCATTGATTGTATCAACTGACTATTTGAATGGGATCCTGTAGATTTGATATATATTTTCTAGAGAACAAACACTTTCGAGCAATGGTTAAGGATTTTTTTCCTGGAGAAAAAAAATGTCCAGACAACCGAAATTATCAGGAATAGCTATCTTTACCTAGCGGTTTAGCCAGCAAGGTAATAGCTAATACAAACACCGCCCTCCCTTTAATTTCCCCATGATATTGTTATAGGAACATTTTATAATAAAGCAGACCCTATTTATTAAACTTTTGTTGTCACATAGTTAACAGTTTTCACCCTAAATGTGGGTAGCGTTAGCTAGCTAGCAAGCTAACTGCTAATGCTAAAATAGTTTGCTAGTTAGTTAGTTTGACAATGTGAATCAGATTATGTTCAGATATTTAGATGCTTAGCCTACTCATGCTAGCTAGCTACTGGACCGTGTTTGGTCAGAAGAGGCACATCCACATTAGGAGCTTTGGCGCATGTTCTGTTCTAATGCCTTTGATGCACAACAACTTTCCTCAGGATGGGAAACATGTAGGCATGTATTCAATGGCCATCTTAGGTGAAAGTGCAAATATGTTGTCAGTTTGCAAACAGTTCATTGTTATTGTATTCCATCAATGGTTTTGACATCTATGAAACTTGTTGACATTATAGCCAGTGTTATTGAGAAACAGTTGCTGTGCTGTAAAGTACTGTATCGTGGATTGCCACGAAATGGGCGTATGAAACGGATGCAGCTACATAAAACCTTCACAGCCAGCCAACTGGACTTTACAAAACCCCTTGTCACACTTAGCCAGCTGTGTCCAATATTCTCTCTCCCATCATAGCTAACAGATTGCATTTAGCTAACAAATAGCGTAGCCTAACAGTGTTTACATACACTTACTACCTACATTAAGCTACAAACATACGCTAGATATGAAATGAAGTCTAGAAAATAATCAGGACACTGTTTATGTCTGTCAGCCTTGTGTTCCATGACCTTTTAATGCCACAGCAGTGAACCGAATGAGGAGGACATTCCTTTGCAAGACTGCTCACTCAGATGGGGTATTCAAGCAGCAGTACCACCACCGCTGTTCTGTAGCGCGCAGCAAATCCTTGTTGAGTTTAGCTAACTCCCACTGATGGTACCCTCCGCCAGCCCATCACCCACCCTAATTGTGTTATTGCTGGTGAGAAAGAGGATTAATAACAACATCACATTAAGAAGACATTTCACTGTCATACTCCTGTGTACAACTTCAACTACACGGTTTGACTCACAATTTGTGGCACACGTTAGAGAAGGAGACCCAGATGTGAAGAATGGCATTGTGGCCACCAATTTACTGAAATTGAGATGGCTGTTCATCTTCAAGTCATTGACTTGTTGTTTGACAAGTTTTCTACAGCTGTGGGCTTATAAAATGTAGGCTACTGGCTGAATGTCTTTATTGTACCCAAGGTTGGTTGTTGTGTCACGAGACACTATCAGGTCAAAGCAGTGTTTTCCATTAGCGCCGTCTGTCAGCTAATCAGCCGGTTACAGACTAATTTTCAGCCAGATACATTTTCCATTTCATATTAAAGCAACTTTTTGGGCGACCCAACCAAATTCACATGGATATGTGAGTTATAGATCTGTCATTCTCGTTGAAAGCAAGTAAAATAATTGGTAGATCTATTCTATATGCTCTATTTCTATGCTTCCATTCTTTAGTTTAGTTTTTGCATCTTTTACTTTTGGTTTTGTACACAAGGTGAAAACACTTTTTCTTTATTGAAAAGATATTTAAGAGCGATATAGATGGTACAATGCCGCTCTACATTATACATTGCTCGTTTTTGTCGCAAACTATTCGAATTTGAACCACCTGAAAATGAAGGAGTGTTTTCTGCATATTGCAACTTTAACTAGGCAACTTTTTGATGTAAAAGTTTCGATTCGCTAGTCCGTCGAGCCCTCTCCCGCTAGAATGAACAATATGAATGTTTTAGGTTTTAGCGATCTATTGATAGGATAGGTGCCTGTAAGTCACAAAGCAAGTGATTTACAGGGAGACGCAGCAGAGAGGCAAGGCGAGACGTTTCACTCTTTCCAAAATCTGTCCAATGTCTGCTAAATTTGTTTCTATGGACTTATTTTGGACCTAAGCATGTCACCTACCTTCCTGCCTTAGGGACATTGACTCCTATTAATAGGGCAGAGACATGAGCATTCTGTCATTATATAAGAGTGCTTTAGGAAAGTATTCAGACCCCTTGACTTTTTTCACATTTTGTTACATTACAGCCTTATAATAAAATGGATTAAATAAAATAAAAAGTCCACAACAATCTACACACAATACCCCATAATGACAAAGCGAAAACAAGTTTTTTGAAATGTTTGAACACTTATGTAAATAAGGTATTTCTGTTTACAATTTTTTACAAGTATTTTATAAGTATTCAGAGACTCGAAATTGAGCTCAGGTGCATCCTGTTTCCATTGATCATCCTTGAGATGTTTCTACAACTTGATTGTGGAGTCCACCTGTGGTAAATTAAATTGATTGGATATGATTTGGAAAGGCACACACCTGTCTATATAAGGTCCCATAGTTGACAGTGCATGTCAGAATGCCAAGCATCACGTCTGGAGGAAACCTGGCACCGTCCCTATGGTGAAGCGTGGTGGCAGAGTCATGCTGTGGGGATGTTTTTCAGGGACTGGGAGACTAGTCAGGATCAAGGCAAAGATGAATGGAGCGAAGCACAGAGAGATCCCTGATGACAACCTGCTCTAGAGCGCTCAGGACCTCAGACTGGGGTGAAGGACAACGACCCTAAGCACACAGCCAAGACAATGCAGGAGTGGCTTCGGGAAGTCTGAATGTCCTTGAGTGGCCCAGCCAGAGCCCGGACTTGAACCCGATCAAACATCTCTGGAGAGATGAAAATAGCTGTGCAGCAACGCTCCCTGTCCAACCTGACAGAGCTTGAGAGGATCTACAGAGAAGTATAGGAGAAACTCCCCGAATACAGATGTGCAAAGCTTTTATCATACCCATGAAGACTCGAGGCTGTAATCGCTACCAAAGGTGCTTTAACAAATTATTGAGTAAAGGGTCTGAATACTTATGTAAATGTTTTTTTAAACATTTTTTGCTTTGTCATTATGGGGTATTGTGTGTAGTTTGACGAAAAAATAAATGTAATACATTTTAGAATAAGGCTGTAACCTAACAAAATGTGGAAAAAGTCAAAGGGTCTGAATACTTTCTGAAGGTACCGTACATATCTCTGGTTGCAGTTGTATTTCTTTACACGGAGGAGGGAGAGTAAGCATGATGCTTGTGAATTTGCATGTCCCATGTAATGGGTAGTAATGTTAATGTAGTGTTAACGATGAGTCAATCTACGACTTAGCCTAATTATTGTTTTCTGACACATGAATTCTTTTTTGGCGTGTTTCACATAGCCAGGCACGCGGAGTCGTGGCGCATTAGTTTATAAAAGTTGTCGAACTGACTGAATAAAGTCCATATCCTATATTCCTTTGACAGGTTTACTTTCCTAGAATTCCAGACAATGTCTCGTATTGTCAGTCAGTGTAGCCTTCCGAATCGCATCGGTGAGAGAGTTGTTTATTTGGCTCCCTAATTTGCGTTCGCTACTGGTAGGATTTTTGGCGAATTATCTGCAGATGAATTCTGAAAACCGTTTGATGAAGATGATGAATCATCACTGCATGAATAGTAGCCTCAGGGATTTATATTTCCTGCAACTTTCTGAAGAAGCAACAAGAGTAAGAGTGTGTGTACGTAGTGCACATGTCTACCACTTTGTGTAGCCATTATCGATGATGCTAATGAAAACGGTCTTCTGGTAGATGGAAAGGCTTTCCCAAAAACCTTCTCAATTAAATGTTGATACAAAGTAGCCTAAGCTTACCTGGCAGAATGATATCATGATTATTTTCATCAATCCAGTGGGTATTTGTTTTGCAAACACTGCTAAACAACAGCCTCTTGCTAGTTGCACACTTAAATTAAGGGTAATTTACATCCCAAAATCAAAATTGATCTGATTTTTCCCAGACCTCAAAAGTGGTCTCCTGATGTGGTTTAAGCATTGTTGTGGACGTAGAAAAACAAAATTGGATGTTTTATTAAAAAAGTGTTGGGGTTTTTCTGGAGCGAAAAACTGAGGAAACGGAAACCAGGAAAATCAAAAACATACATTTTATTTTTAAAGATAATATGGGTTATTTACTTAATTTTTGTTTTAATAAAATACCTCATTTTAAGAACAAACATCATTGTGGTAATTCATATCTTGCAGTAAAACTGTAAATCAAACTTTAATCTCAAGAGAAGATAGGTTTGTTCTCTTATTTAGAAAGTAGTCCTGATCATATAGACCTAGACAGTATCCAAAACAAAAATAAACTGAATATATACATTTTCAGTAATTAAAATTGTAAAGTCATGTCTTTCTACACAATACCACAACACATTTTTCTAATCTAGGAGGTAAACTCGACAAAATATTCAATCATTTAGCTGTGTATTTCAGATGAAATCAAGGCATTAGAATGTACCAGAGGCCACCAAAATGTAGCTTCTTCTGCAAACAATTTGGGCCCTGAGGGCGGCTGGCTACTTTTTCTATTTGACTAACTACTATATGTACTTTTAGAAAACACTGGTCAAAAGTGATCAGATTCATGACACAACAAGTCTGATCAAAAATAACTCTCTCTTCTTTCACTAGGTGGCCAGTCAGAGGCTATTTCTTTATTGTGGGTGACTCGCTATGTTATGCAAGCCTTACTTTTCAATGTTGTCTTTCTAGGCCTTATAGTTTAAGTATTGATCCGTACCTGCCTGATAGTGGAGGAACCCCTTCCATGTGAAATGTTTGAAGGTCCACCATCCCTTCAACCATTTTGTGTCAGGGAAAAGTTGCTGCCATGCTATGTTGTCTTAGGTCTCTTTATGTAGTGTTGTGATGTGTTTTTTAGTCCTATAATTGTAATTTGTTATTTGTATTTTTAATTCCAGCCCCTGTCCCCACAGGAGGCCTTTTGGTAGGCCATCATTGTAAATAAGAATGTGTTCTTAACTGACTTGCCTAGTTAATTAAAGGTCAAATAAAAAAGGTGAAGGCTTTCATAGCTCAGGCACACCAACTGGGCCGCAAGTGGTTTAACCCCCCAATATATACAGTGGGGAGAACAAGTATTTGATACACTGCTGATTTTGCAGGTTTTCCTACTTACAAAGCATGTAGAGGTCTGTAATTGTTTTATCATAGGTACATTTCAACTGTGAGAGACGGAATCTAAAACAAAATTCCAGAAAATCACATTGTATGATTTGTAAGTAATTAATTTGCATTTTATTGCATGACATAAGTATTTGATCACCTACCAACCAGTAAGAATACCAGACCTGTTAGTTATTCTTTAAGAAGCCCTCCTGTTCTCCACTCATTACCAGTATTAACTGCACCTGTTTGAACTCGTTACCTGTATAGAAGACACCTGTCCACACACTCAATCAAAGAGACTCCAACCTCTCCACAATGGCCAAGACCAGAGAGCTGTGTAAGGACATCAGGGATAAAATTGTAGACCTGCACAAGGCTGGGATGGGCTACAGGACAATAGGCAAGCAGCTTGGTGAGAAGGCAACAACTGTTGGCGCAATTATTAGAAAATGGAAGAAGTTCAAGATGACGGTCAATCACCCTCAGTCTGGGGCTCCATGCAAGATCTCACCTCGTGGGGCATCAATGATCGTGAGGGATCAGCCCAGAACTACACGGCAGGACCTGGTCAATGACCTGAAGAGAGCTGGGACCACAGTCTCAAAGAAAACCATTAGTAACACACTACGCCGTCATGGATTAAGATCCTGCCGTCATGGATTAAGGTCCCCCTGCTCAAGCCAGCGCATGTCCAGGCCCGTCTGAAGTTTGCCAATGACCATCTGGATGATCCAGAGGAGGAATGGGAGAAGATCACGTGGTCTGATGAGACACAAAAATAGAGCTTTTTGGTATAAACTCCACTCGCCGTGTTTGGAGGAAGTGGGAGAACTTGCACAATTGGTGGCTGACTAAATACTTTTTTGCCCCACTGTATGTCATGCAATAAAATGCAAATGAATTACTTAAAAATCATACAATGTGATTTTCTGGATTTTTGTTTTAGACCCGTCCAAGAAACACGAGCAATGGACATTAGACCGGTAGAAATCTGTCCTTTGGTTTGAGGAGTCCAAATTTGAGATGTCTTTGTGAAACACAGAGTAGGTGAACGGATGATCTCTGCATGTGTGGTTCCCACCGTGAATCATAGAGGTGTGATGTTGTGGGGGTGCTTTTCTGGTGACACTGTCAGTGATTTATTTAGAATTCGAGGCACACTTAACCAGCGTGGCTACCACAGCATTCTGCAGCGATACGCCATCCCATCTGGTTTGTTTTTCAACAGGACAATGACCCAACACACCTCCAGGCTGTGTAAGGGCTATTTGACCAAGGAGAGTGATGGAGTGCTGCATCAGATGACCTGGCCTCCACAGTCACCTGACCTTAACCCAATTGAGATGGTTTGGGATGAGTTGGACCACAGAGGGAAGGAAAAGCAGCCAACAAGTGCTCAGCACACGTGGGAACTCCTTCAAGACTGTCGGAAAAGCATTCCTCAATGAAGCTGGTTGAGAGAATGCCACGAGTGTGCAAAGCCATCATCAAGGCAAAGGGTGGCTACATTGAGGAATTTAAAATATATTTTGATTTGTTTAACACTTTATTTTTTTGCTTTCTACATGATTCCGTATGTAGTTATTTCATAGTTTTGATGTCTTCACTATTATTCTACAATGTAGAAAATAGTAAAAAAATAAAGAAACTCTTTGAATGAGTAGGTGTGTCCAACATTTTGAGTTTTAGATATATAATTTTTTTGGTAAATAAAATAAAATTGTTGGACATGACTGTGAAAACACCAGGAAAGTAGCTCCGAATGATTCTAATTTAGGAAATTCCCACACATAATAGAGAGACACGTATACATATGTAAGCCAGGTTTGAAATTATTGTTTGGGTCAAATATTATATGTTTGGGCATCTTGCGGCCAATTTGCAGTCTACAAATGATTTGTAATTATGTTCCACCCGCCCTGACCATCCTCTCAAGAAAAGATTGGCTCCTGGCAGATCCCCTAATTATGGTCTAGATTCCAATGTTAGCTAGCTGCGCTAATGTTGCTATTTTGTAGAAAGCACTTATTGATACTAGCCAGATGGCCACAGCTAGATAACTACCTAGCAAGATGATGAAGAAACAATTTAATTCACTCTCCATAATCCCATACTGCCAGTGCCAGCCAACAGCCAAATGTTTAGCTAGCTAGTTAACATTAGCATATTTGCAAGCTTGCACAACATAGCTAGCTAAGGACACGGCACTAACTTGGCAGCCATTGTGATTTTAATTATAATGTCAATACTAGCTACAGTGGTTAGCTTGGTGGAAGTATTTAGTGTTGTATGCATTGTGTCTGTGCACTTAGCTAGCTGCCGTCCCATAGCCTATAGTTTTCATATATGAAGTGTGACCCACTCATGACATTTTGTCTCCATATCTGTCAGTTACTGACACTTATTTTCTGTCTTTAGTTTTTTGAGCTAAACCTGGCTGCTCACAGTTAGATCTACAGCTTGCAAAAATTCACATGAAAAAACAAAACAACCAGGGTTGTTCCATGTCATTTCAGCAAGCTGTGACAACCACCATCTCAGATTGTTCCGAAATCATTTCTGTAGTTAGAAACAGATAAGATGAACATTCCTGCAACTTTATTTTGCTGAAATGATCTCTTAGCTTACTTTCTAATTGAAACCCAACAACTTCAATGACTAATTTCTCTGAACAATCATTTAAAAAAAACATCACCACCACACCACACCACTACACTGAGAATACATTATATAGGATGAAGAGACAATACTCCAAACTGCTGCGCCATACTAATTGTCTAACATAAAGAACTGAGAATATATACTCATTATTGGTGTGGGGGGTCAGTGGATGGCTTTTGACCACTTCTTTGGACTCCTCATGTCTTACTCATTAGAAAAAAGTTTAGTCCAAATCAGATGTTCGGTACTACAATTCTTGAATATTATATGAATCCTATAAATTACAATGGCCAAATGGGTGCAATCAATTTGCTTAATTTCTCAAAGAACAAATTATATTTCAACAAAATAATGTTGCATAAATGCTAATCTGTTTCTAACTACACAAACGGTTTCTGAACAATCTGAGATGGTCCGCGTCAAAATCTTCTTTCTTGTGCTTTTAGAAGTGACCCACTATGACCCACTATCCAGTTTTTGATTTTTGTCATATAGGCCTAGCCTAAGATGTTTGAGAATAGGTAGCCGCCCCAAAGCATTTCCGTGTTGTAGGCTACTCAGTGTGTCTCGTGACTTGAATAGGCCTACGTCTTTCTGATTATAATCACGTAGTGGTTTCCTTTCAGCCTTCTTCTCATGATGCTTGTTGGAGGCAGTTACGTATGTCACTGATCACTTGAACACTAGCCTGGTGTGCTCCTGAAGATGATCCCTCTCTTATCTGACTTAAAGTGGGTGTTCTAGAAAACGCTCTGTGTGGTGTTCTTTTTGGCTACAAGTAAGTGTTCAAAGCCACCATTAAAGGGAATGTAAGTGTTCACAGTAATGTGAGGGACAGGTGATCATGTTTGACAAAATTGCATTGCTGTTGTTAACAAAGGTTTTTCTAAAATGGCACTGTCCCTGTTTATCTAGTAGACTTTTAGTAGCCTACTGTGTCAGTTTAATAGGGGCTGTTATCATTTTTGAGGTTATGTTTGTTTATTCTTTCAACTGTGAAAGATTTGCATCTGATCCAGCTTCTGTAATTGCATTTTGAACTTTGAACTGGTTTTGGAATAAACCAGAGACATTAGCTATAAACTCTGTCTCAGTGCTCACACTGTACAGTGGAGTCATTTCCCTCATCTTCTTTTATAGCCTGAGACTCGTGGGTGGTAAAATTACACCTTTTGAATTCCTTTGGCAGTGAATAAATAAATTCATATTTGACTGTGAACACATCTGCCATGTCACTGACACTTACTTATACCACTTGATTTTGCACAGACAGCCTAAATAAAATTCACATGATCTTCTGTACTGTTATAATTTTGAGAATGCAGAACTAAAAATGTTTTCTGATTGTGGAGGACGTTTTGTGTTGGCTTTAGTAGCCTCTGTTGTACTTGTCCTAGTGTTCATGCTATGACCCATTTATGACACAAGTTTGTCTACTTGCCGAATAAGGCTGTTTCAGATGAGGTTATAGGCTGTTCTTGTTTAGGTTATACTACTCTGAATTCTAGCCGCTCCATTCTCATAAGGGGTTCTATTAAGAGTTTTCATATATTAGATCAAGGCACACTATTTGAAGACGTTCCCTTCCAATTAGGCGATGGCATGTGGGGATGGCATGTGTGATCTGACTGGGATATACACAACAACATTCCCAATTGAAAGGCACATTTTTCTAGTCTCTGGGGGCGCTTAGTGCATCTTTGACAAATGATGTTTGCCCCACTATTTAACTTCCAAAACTGGTAGTTCAAGTTTGAAGATGTTCTTGGAGTCTACTTTATTTATCAGCACGTTAAAAGTCTTTCGTGTGCGACACTGGAGCAGAACAGAAGGAATCTGACTTGGAGATAATAAGCTTTTCCCCCCGAGGTTTAAAGCCAGATTAAATAAGCAGTCTAGTAGTAGCAGAGGTAGAGTGATTGTCTGACTTTTTTTATAATCTGCCTCGTCTCTGAAGGCTACGTCCCTATCTCACATTAGACTAGCCTACTTCCTGTTGTTGTACTGTAGCTACCGTTTCTGGTCTCTATTGACTTTGTTTCAATGTCTTACTGTGGTAGGCCTATAAATAGTTACCTGAGATGAGGGATGGTGAGGTTAGGTAGCCTACATGAATTTGTTACCATTTTGTTTTGGCTGCTTCACTGTCGGCCCACCCACTTCCTAAACTAAGCTGGTCGCCCTCCCCTTACTCCATTGTGCGTCTTTATTTCAGAAAACTCTGCCTCTTGCATCAGAAGGTTGTTGCAGTCTATAAAGGGTTAGGAGTACCTTTTATTTAGGCTAATTCATAGAAAACCTTCCACCTGTCTGCAACTAATGACTAACCAACATTCAACAAGCAGTTTGCCTTTGTCGACCAGGACAGGTGCTATCAATTTGCTGTGCAAAATGTTTTACACATTTATTATAGTTTGTGTATGTGCCTCACAGGAGGTTGGTGGAAGGATGGGCTCGTGGTAATGGCTGGAGTGGAAAAAGTGGAATGGTATCAAACACATGGTTTCCAGATGTTTGATACCATTCCATTTACTCCGTTCCAGACATTATTATGAGCCGTCGTCCCCTCAGCAGCCTCCAATTATTTGCCTCCTTCCAGGAAAGATGCAGAACTGAGGGTGACTATCCATCCTCCCGGCCTGGTGAAGTGTGAGACTAAATAGCGTGTCGTGAGGAAAAGGGGAGAGGGACGGATGGGGTTCGGACGGGACCTGGGGAACTCCCACGATGGGCTGTTGAAGCTGCAGGACTGGGAGCTGAAGCTGCTGGAGACAGTGAAGCGCTTCATGACGCTACGGGTGAAGAGCGACAAGGAGTACGCCTCTCTCCTCCTGAACATCAGTCAGCAGGTGGACAAGCACGACAACTGCTCCCAGATGGACTATATCAGCAACGTCTCCAAGGTTAACACAAACGCATATCAATTCAGAAATACAGATACAGTGCCTTGCGAAAGTATTCGGCCCCCTTGAACTTTGCGACCTTTTGCCACATTTCAGGCTTCAAACATAAAGATATAAAACTGTATTTTTTTGTGAAGAATCAACAACAAGTGGGACACAATCATGAAGTGGAACGACATTTATTAGATATTTCAAACTTTTTTAACAAATCAAAAACTGAAAAATTGGGCGTGCAAAATTATTCAGCCCCCTTAAGTTAATACTTTGTTACGCCACCTTTTGCTGCGGTTACAGCTGTAAGTCGCTTGGGGTATGTCTCTATCAGTTTTGCACATCGAGAGACTGAAATTGTTTCCCATTCCTCCTTGCAAAACAGCTCGAGCTCAGTGAGGTTGGATGGAGAGCATTTGTGAACAGCAGTTTTCAGTTCTTTCCACAGATTCTCGATTGGATTCAGGTCTGGACTTAGACTTGGCCATTCTAACACCTGGATATGTTTATTTTTTAACCATTCCATTGTAGATTTTGCTTTATGTTTTGGATCATTGTCTTGTTGGAAGACAAATCTCCGTCCCAGTCTCAGGTCTTTTGCAGACTCCATCAGGTTTTTTGCAGACTCCATCAGGTTTTCTTCCAGAATGGTCCTGTATTTGGCTCCATCCATCTTCCCATCAATTTTAACCATCTTCCCTGTCCCTGCTGATGAAAAGCAGGCCCAAACCATGATGCTGCCACCACCATGTTTGACAGTGGTGATGGTGTGTTCAGGGTGATGAGCTGTGTTGCTTTTACGCCAAACATAACGTTTTGCATTGTAGCCAAAAAGTTCAATTTTGGTTTCATCTGACCAGAGCACCTTCTTCCACATGTTTGGTGTGTCTCCCAGGTGGCTTGTGGCAAACTTTAAACAACACTTTTTATGGATATCTTTAAGAAATGGCTTTCTTCTTGCCACTCTTCCATAAAGGCCAGATTTGTGCAATATACGACTGATTGTCCTATGGACAGAGTCTCCCACCTCAGCTGTAGATCTCTGCAGTTCATCCAGAGTGATCATGGGCCTCTTGGCTGCATCTCTGATCAGTCTTCTCCTTGTATGAGCTGAAAGTTTAGAGGGACGGCCAGGTCTTGGTAGATTTGCAGTGGTCTGATACTCCTTCCATTTCAATATTATCGCTTGCACGGTGCTCCTTGGGATGTTTAAAGCTTGGGAAATCTTTTTGTATCCAAATCCGGCTTTAAACTTCTTCACAACAGTATCTCGGACCTGCCTGGTGTGTTCCTTGTTCTTCATGATGCTCTCTGCGCTTTTAACGGACCTCTGAGACTATCACAGTGCAGGTGCATTTATACGGAGACTTGATTACACACAGGTGGATTGTATTTATCATCATTAGTCATTTAGGATCATTCAGAGATCCTCACTGAACTTCTGGAGAGAGTTTGCTGCACTGAAAACGTAAAGGGGCTGAATAATTTTGCACGCCCAATTTTTCAGTTTTTCAGATTTGTTAAAAAAGTTTGAAATATCCAATAAATGTCGTTCCACTTCATGATTGTGTCCCACTTGTTGTTGATTCTTCACAAAAAAATACAGTTTTATATCTTTATGTTTGAAATGTGTTTGAAATGTGGCAAAAGGTCGCAAAGTTCAAGGGGGGCGAATACTTTCGCAAGGCACTGTATATTCATGTATACAGTACAGACACAAGTGTGAACACAGACTACATCAGTAATGTCTTTAAGGTGAGATAGAAGATGGTGCTTTGCTGAACCTCTCTTTCACTCCCTCCATCTCTCCCCCCCCCTCTCTCGCTCTCTCTCTCGCTCCCTCTCTCTCTATACCTCTCTCTCTCTCTATACCTCTCTCTCTCTCGCTATACCTCTCTCTCTCTCTCTCTCGCTATACCTCTCTCTCTCTCGCTTACCTCTCTCTCTCTACCTCTCTCTCTCTCTCGCTACCTCTCTCTCTCTCGCTATACCTCTCTCTCTCTCACTATACCTCTCTCTCTCTCGCTATACCTCTCTCTCTCTCGCTATACCTCTCTCTCTCGCTATACCTCTCTCTCTCTCGCTATACCTCTCTCTCGCTATACCTCTCTCTCTCTCGCTATACCTCTCTCTCTCTCGCTACCTCTCTCTCTCTCGCTACCTCTCTCTCTCTCGCTACCTCTCTCTCTCTCTCGCTACCTCTCTCTCTCTCTCGCTACCTCTCTCTCTCTCGCTACCTCTCTCTCTCTCTCTCTCGCTACCTCTCTCTCTCTCTCGCGCTACCTCTCTCTCTCTCGATACCTCTCTCTCGATACCTCTCTCTCTCTCTCTCTCTCTTTCGATACCTCTCTCTCGCTACCTCTCTCTCTCTCTCGCTACCTCTCTCTCTCGCTACCTCTCTCTCTCTCTCTCTCTCTCTCTCGCTCCCTTTCTCTCGCTACCTCTCTCTCTCTCTCTCTCGCTACCTCTCGCTATCTCTCTCTCTCGCGCCACCTCTCTCTCTCTCGATACCTCTCTCTCTCTCGCGCCACCTCTCTCTCTCTCGATACCTCTCTCTCGATACCTCTCTCTCTCTCTCTCTCTTTCGATACCTCTCTCTCGCTACCTCTCTCTCTCTCTCGCTATCTCTCTCTCTCGCTACCTCTCGCTATCTCTCTGTCTCGCGCCACCTCTCTCTCTCTCGATACCTCTCTCTCTCTCGATACCTCTCTCTCTCTCTCGATACCTCTCTCTCTCTCTCGATACCTCTCTCTCTCTCGCTACCTCTCTCTCTCTCTCTCTCTCGCTACCTCTCTCTCTCTCTCTCTCTCTCGCTACCTCTCTCTCTCTCTCTCTTTCGCTACCTCTCTCTCTCTCTCTTTCGCTACCTCTCTCTCTCTCTCTCTCTCTCTCTCTCTCTCTCTCTCTCTCGCTACCTCTCTCTCTCGCTACCTCTCTCTCTACCTCTCTCTCTCTCTCTCTCTCTCTCGCTACCTCTACCTCTCTCTCTACCTCTCTCTCTCTCTCTCGCTACCTCTCTCTCTCTCTCGCTACCTCTCTCTCTCTCTCGCTACCTCTCTCTCTCTCTCGCTACCTCTCTCTCTCTCGCTACCTCTCTCTCTCTCGCTCTCTCTCTCTCTCTACCTCTCTCTCTCTCGCTACCTCTCTCTCTCTCGCTACCTCTCTCTCTCTCTCTCTCTCTCGCTACCTCTCTCTCTCTCTCTCTCGCTACCTCTCTCTCTCTCTCGCTCCCTCTCTCTCTCTCATTACCTCTCTCTCGCTACCTCTCTCTCTCTCGCTACCTCTCTCTCTCTCTCTCTCTCTCTCTCTCCCTCTCTCTCTCTCTCGCTACCTCTCTCTCTCTCTCGCTACCTCTCTCTCTCTCTCGCTACCTCTCTCTCTCTCTCTCGCTACCTCTCTCTCTCTCTCGCTACCTCTCGCTACTTCTCTCTCTCTCGCTACCTCTCGCTACCTCTCTCTCTCTCTCGCTACCTCTCGCTACCTCTCTCTCTCTCTCGCTACCTCTCGCTACCTCTCTCTCTCTCTCTCGCTACCTCTCGCTACCTCTCTCTCTCTCTCTCGCTACCTCTCGCTACCTCTCTCTCTCTCTCTCGCTACCTCTCGCTACCTCTCTCTCTCTCGCTACCTCTCTCTCTCGCTACCTCTCTCTCTCTCTCGCTACCTCTCGCTACCTCTCTCTCTCTCGCTACCTCTCTCTCTCTCTCGCTACCTCTCTCTCTCTCGCGCCACCTCTCTCCCTCTCTCTCTCTCTCTCGCTACCTCTCCCTCTCTCTCGCTACCTCTCTCTCACTCTCTCGCTACCTCTCTCTCACTCTCTCGCTACCTCTCTCTCACTCTCTCGCTACCTCTCTCTCTCTCTCTCTCGATACCTCTCTCTCTCTCGCGCCACCTCTCTCTCTCTCTCTCTCTCGATACCTCTCTCTCTCTCTCTCTCGATACCTCTCTCTCTCTCGCTACCTCTCTCTCTCTCGCGACCTCTCTCTCTCTCGCGACCTCTCTCTCTCTCGCGACCTCTCTCTCTCTCGCTACCTCTCTCTCTCTCGCTACCTCTCTCTCTCGCTACCTCTCTCTCTCGCTACCTCTCTCCCTCGCTACCTCTCTCTCTCTCTCTACCTCTCTCTCTCTCTCTCTCTCGCTACCTCTCTCTCGCTACCTCTCTCTCTCTCTCTCGCTACCTCTCTCTCTCTCTACCTCTCTCTCTCTCTCTCTTTCGCTACCTCTCTCTCTCTTTCGCTACCTCTCTCTCTCTCGCTACCTCTCTCTCTCTCGCTACCTCTCTCTCTACCTCTCTCTCTCTCTCTCTCTCTCTACTCTCTCTCTCTCTCTCTCTCTCTCTCTCTCTCTCTCTCTCTCTCTCTCTCTCTCTCTCTCTCTCTCCCTCTCTCTCTCTCTCTCTCTCTCTCTCTCTCTCGCTACCTCTCTCTCTCTCTCTCTCTCTCGCTACCTCTCTCTCTCTCTCTCGCTACCTCTCTCTCTCTCTCTCTCTCTCGCTACCTCTCTCTCTCTCTCTACCTCTCGCTACCTCTCGCTACCTCTCTCTCTCGCTACCTCTCTCTCTCGCTACCTCTCTCTCTCTCGCTATCTCTCTCTCTCTCGCTACCTCTCTCTCTCTCTCGCTACCTCTCTCTCTCTCTCTCGCTATCTCTCTCTCTCTCTCGCTACCTCTCTCTCTCTCTCGCTACCCCTCTCTCTCTCTCTCTCGCTACCCCTCTCTCTCTCTCTCTCGCTACCTCTCTCTCTCTCTCGCTACCTCTCTCTCTCTCTCGCTACCTCTCGCTACCTCTCTCTCTCGCTACCTCTCTCTCTCGCTACCTCTCGCTACCTCTCTCTCTCTCTCGCTACCTCTCGCTACCTCTCTCTCTCTCTCGCTACCTCTCTCTCTCTCTCGCTACCTCTCGCTACCTCTCTCTCTCGCTACCTCTCGCTCCCTCTCTCTCTCTCTCTCTCTCTCTCTCTCGCTACCTCTCTCTCTCTCGCTACCTCTCTCTCTCTCGCTACCTCTCTCTCTCTCTCGCTACCTCTCGCTACTCTCTCTCTCTCGCTACCTCTCTCTCTCTCTCTACCTCTCTCTCTCTCTCTCTCTCTCTCTCTCTCTCGCTACCTCTCTCTCTCGCTCTCTCTCTTTCGCTACCTCTCTCTCTCTCTCTCGCTACCTCTCTTGCTACCTCTCTCGCTACCTCTCTCTCTCCTCGCTACCTCTCTCTCGCCCACTCTCTCTCTCTCGCTACCTCTCTCTCTCGCCCACTCTCTCTCTCTCGCTACCTCTCTCTCTCGCCCACTCTCTCTCTCTCTCGCTACCTCTCTCTCTCTCGCTACCTCCCTCTCTCTCTCGCTATCTCTCTCTCGCTACCTCTCTTTCGCTACCTCTCTCTCGCTACCTGTCTCTCTCGCTACCTCTCTCTCTCTCGCTACCTCTCGCTACCTCTCTCTCTCTCGCTACCTCTCTCTCTCTCGCTACCTCTCTCTCGCTACCTCTCTCTCGCTACCTCTCTCTCTCTCTCGCTACCTCTCTCTCTCTCTCTCGCTACCTCTCTCTCTCTCTCGCTACCTCTCTCTCTCTCTCGCTACCTCTCTCTCTCTCGCTACCTTTCTCTCTCTCTCTCTCCCTCTCTCTCGCTACCTCTCTCTCTCTCTCTCTCTCGCTACCTCTCTCTCTCGCTACCTCTCTCTTGCTACCTCTCTCGCTACCTCTCTTGCTACCTCTCTCGCTACCTCTCTCGCTACCTCTCTCGCTACCTCTCTCTCTCGCTACCTCTCTCTCTCGCTCCCTCTCTCTCTCTACCTCTCTCTCTCGCTACCTCTCTCTCTCTCGCTACCTCTCTCTCTCTCTCGCTACCTCTCTCTCTCTCTCGCTACCTCTCTCTCTCTCTCGCTACCTCTCTCTCTCTCTCGCTACCTCTCTCTCTCTCTCGCTACCTCTCTCGCTACCTCTCTCTCTCGCTACCTCTCTCTCTCGCTACCTCTCTCTCTCGCTACCTCTCTCGCTACCTCTCTCTCTCGCTACCTCTCTCTCTCGCTACCTCGCTCTCTCTCGCTACCTCTCTCTCTCGCTACCTCTCTCTCTCTCTCGCTACCTCTCTCTCTCTCTCGCTACCTCTCTCTCTCTCTCGCTACCTCTCGCTACCTCTCTCTCTCGCTACCTCTCGCTACCTCTCTCTCTCTCTCTCGCTACCTCTCTCTCTCTCGCTACCTCTCTCTCTCTCGCTACCTCTCTCTCTCTCGCTACCTCTCTCTCTCTCGCTACCTCTCGCTACCTCTCTTTCGCTACCTCTCTCTACCTCTCTCTCTCTCGCCACCTCTCTCTCTCGCTACCTCTCTCTCTCGCTACCTCGCTCTCTCTCTCTTTCGCTACCTCTCTCTCTCTCTCTCTTTCGCTACCTCTCTCTCTCTCTCTCTCTCTCTACCTCTCTCTCTCGCCTACTCTCTCTCTCGCTACCTCTCTCTCTCTCGCTACCTCTCTCTCTCTCTCTCGCTACCTCTCTCTCGCTACCTCTCTCTCGCTACCTCTCTCTCGCTCCCTCTCGCTACCTCTCTCTCTCTCGCTACCTCTCGCTCCCTCTCTCTCTCTCTCTCTCGCTACCTCTCTCTCTCGCTACCTCTCTCTCTCGCTACCTCTCTCTCTCGCTACCTCTCTCTCTCGCTACCTCTCTCGCTACCTCTCTCTCTCTCGCTACCTCTCTCTCTCTCGCTACCTCTCTCTCTCGCTACCTCTCTCTCTCTCTCGCTACCTCTCTCTCTCGCTACCTCTCTCTCTCTCTCGCTACCTCTCTCTCTCTCTCGCTACCTCTCGCTACCTCTCTCTCTCGCTACCTCTCGCTACCTCTCTCTCTCGCTACCTCTCGCTACCTCTCTCTCTCGCTACCTCTCGCTACCTCTCTCTCTCTCGCTACCTCTCTCTCTCTCGCTACCTCTCTCTCTCTCGCTACCTCTCGCTACCTCTCTTTCGCTACTCTCTCTCTCTCTCTCTCTCTCTCTCGCCACCTCTCTCTCTCGCTACCTCTCTCTCTCGCTACCTCGCTCTCTCTCTCTTTCGCTACTCTCTCTCTCTCTCTCTTTCGCTACCTCTCTCTCTCTCTCTCTCTCTCTCTACCTCTCTCTCTCGCCTACTCTCTCTCTCGCTACCTCTCTCTCTCTCTCGCTACCTCTCTCTCGCTACCTCTCTCTCGCTACCTCTCTCTCGCTACCTCTCTCTCGCTACCTCTCTCTCGCTACCTCTCGCTACCTCTCTCTCTCTCGCTACCTCTCGCTACCTCTCTCTCTCTCTCTCTCGCTACCTCTCTCTCTCTCTCTCTCTCTCGCTACCTCTCTCTCTCGCTACCTCTCTCTTGCTACCTCTCTCGCTACCTCTCTCGCTACCTCTCTCG